>NW_010407869.1:31684-33279 GCF_000710305.1 Buceros rhinoceros silvestris | reverse complement strand
CTCCTGCGGAACCCTCGGATGTAATTTGGACATCCGGGTGGTTTCCGCTCCACCGTGACCTGCGCTGGAGTCCCCGGGGCTGAACCGGCCCTTGGGCAGGTCAGGCTGGGACGCTGCTCCAGTCCCACTCGTGTCCTCGCTGCCCTGGCCACGCACAGTGGAATTTTGCTTTCTGGTGAGCGTGGTGGCAAAGGGAGTTTGTATTAAAACAAGTTGGGGGTTATGGTGGGGTGAGCAACGCAGTGTTAACCTCAAGCTCTCCTCTCCGTTCCCGACTGTGATTGTGCTGGAACAGACCTAAGTAAATTGGAGAGGAAAACATGACAGTGCATAGGAAAGACTAACCTGGAGCAAAGCTGGTGTCTCCATCCATCGGCCTTGTGGGCTCTGCCACGAGCAGCATCTGCCTTTCAGTCTGTCCTACATAGTGGTCAGACAGATGCACACGGATCTCTGATGCCGCGAGGAGACGGTGCTTTAGGGCTTTCACATACAAGAACTGATTTAACTTGCAAAAAACTTCAGAAAACTAAATGTTTCAGTTTAATTTTTAGATAGACGGCAGCTTTTTCAGGCTTGGGTATTATGTTCCTCACAGAGGTTATTCACGGTGCAATTGCAAATAAGTTCTGGTCTCCTGCATTTTATTCACTTAATAAATTAATGTATTTATTATTCATAGAAACAGTAGGTGAGTGCTTGCTCAAAGGTGAATTGCTTTCTTCCAGCCTGCCAAGCTCTCAACTCTCTTGTAGATAATATCATATTATACTTACATACACTACTTAGAGCAAGAGGCCCGAGTGCTACCTTGGTATCTGTGAGAATATCTAGTAGAAAAATCTAGGATTTTACAAAACACCTATTTTTTAAAAAAATAAATTAACAAAAAAACCCAGCTTAAAATACATCCAGAAATTCCTGGGGGTTACACAGTGCTGGAGGTTTCAGTCCAAGCCTAGCTCCTTGGGCAGCTCACCATGGGTGCAGCTCTCTAGTACATAATTAATAAAGTTCCTTTCCTTTCTTGGAATATCTGGCCCAAGGAGTTCAGGATTAAGTTTGCTAGAAATGTAAACACATCGCAGCTGGGTAAACCTCAGCTGAACCAGGGCAGGGAGCAGAGCAGCCTCTTAAATCAGCCTTTCTTCCCTTTCTGACTGACTCCCCCCATCTGTAACCTGGTGACTAGGCTGGGGTTGCTTCCGCAGATGTCCGGCAGAGCCGCATGTCTTTGACTCACCAGCCCGGTGCCCATGGGGGTTTCTCCCTGGCTGCAAAGATGGGTGGCAGGGAGTGCTGGGTTTGGAGCTGGGCTGGTGCGTTCGATCTCTCCTGAGGACACCCAGGAGCCTTGTTTCTCGCTAGGGACAACTTGGTTCAAAGGCTATTTTTTTCCTCAGTGTAGCTGTTTTTCCTGTTTTTTACCCTTGGTTTGCTCTAAGCCTCTGACTGGAGGCTCAAAGGAAGAATAGAGCAGCTGGTGCAGGTAACCCCTATAGCAGCCTCTTTCTTACTCTCACATCTACCCATCCTGTGCCATTGAGAAAAATAGGAAAGGAAACAGTTCCTAAAGCCAATATTAATGGAAAAAC
>NW_010407869.1:15838-31560 GCF_000710305.1 Buceros rhinoceros silvestris | reverse complement strand
AGAGCTTTTTCTCCGCATGCCCGCCCCCGCGGCATGTTTCCAGTCCTCTCTCACGGTTACAGCTGGCCCAGTCCCCCAGTTGCAGAGCCCCACAGCGCAATGTGTAACAGAAACCTGAGTATGCAGATGGGCAGAGGGGTCACCCAGACTTGGACCTTTGCTTGTCACCGTGTCCTAAAGATAACGTGGAAATAAGCTGGTTGTTCCACTGCCGTCCAGAGCTGGAGATGGGAAGAGCCACTGAACAGGGCTAAAGCAAGAGGTAAATGGATTTAATAGAGCCAGCGTGGTGCTTGTGCTGTGTCACCCCAGGGCTTCTGGCAGCCCCCATGTCGCCCCTTTGCTTTGCTGGGGCCACCGTACTGCTAGGCAGCACCTTGAGCTGGAAACAAAGGCAGGTGGACAGGGCATGAGACAAGTGTTCGCTTCTATGCCAGCCATTGTGGGATACGGAGAATAATTCAGGGTGTCTGGGGCTGTAGCAAAGAGCCCAGCAGGCAGTCGAGGGGAGAGCTTTCCAGTTCTTTCTCCCTGGTTTGTTCAGCGATACTAACGAGTCGACGTTAATCCCCAGCATCTCCCTTGGCAGGGTCCTGATTTCGGAAAGCATCACCATTCAGGATGGCATTTAAGCATGTGCTTGCCTGTAAGCATGTGTTTAATGGCTGCCCTGGATAACATCATACTTAATCATGTTTCTAAATGTGAGTCGAGGCCATCCTCACTGGGCATGCTGCGGGTGAAGAGCTGCTGCTAGTGGGTGCAGCGTCCCAGCCCCAGGTAGCGTAGACGGGCATACGGCAAGTTACAAGCAACGGGTTGGGAAGGAGCCTTGAAGCTCCCTGGTAAAGGGAAGGTCCATGTTACTGGGTGAATGTGGCGAGCTCTGGAGGGCGATAAAACACCCGCCGTTTGTAGCAGCAAAGAGTTTGTAATGTTGGAAGATTTGGGTGAGGATTAATGAGCCTTTTCAGCTCTCGGTGATGTGCTGGAACTCCTTCGCCTCGTTTGTCTGGGGACTTACTCAGCAGCCCGGGGTTTCTTTCAGGCTTCCTGGAAAGCTGAGAAGGGTTGTCTGTGTGTGCCCAGGCACAGGCATGCAGAGAAGTGGAGCTGAGAGCTTGTCCGTGCCTGGGCACTGACTGCAAAAATCTGTTCAGAGCAGTGAAATGGGGAGGCAAAAATATTTCCCTAATAGCTTAAACACCTTTTTCTCCATATTGAAGCCTGGGAGGTTCTGTGGTCTGTACCAGGAGCAACAGCAAGGTGTCCCAGAGTGTCCAGGCTGGGTGGCCTGGGCTGAAAACACCCCTGTGCCTGTACCCTGGGCAGGGTTCATCCCTCCTCTCCTTCCTTCTCTTGCCAACAGCTTTGCTGAAGGCTGTTTGCAGCCAAAGTGCAACTTCACGAAAAAACTGCTGATGCTGCAGCAGCACCATCCATTGTACTCTGAGAAGTTTCTCCTGGCATGGGGTGGTGCCGTGATGTGCCTCCAGGTTCTAGCGTGAATCACAGCACCGCACTGTTTCTCTGGGATGCCTGTTGTTGACCTCATGATATAAATATGTTGTTCTGAAGCTAAACCAAACTCAGGGCTGCAAAGCTTGTGAGATGCAGAGCCAGGGGGCTCCCCTGGCACCTTCTCCAGAAGATGTGAGCACTGAAAGAGTAAGCTGTGCCACCACAATGCACGTGTGGGTCAAGGTTTTGTTGCTCTGCATGGAGGAGAACGGTGTGTTACGTGACTGGCCAGGTTCTGGGAGCCAATACGTTTTGTCAACGTACCAGAAGGGTTGTCAAAAACCTTGTGTCAAAAGCAACGACTGGCCTCGCTGGTGTTTGGATGTGGGGAATTAGAGCTAATGAATTACTGAGCCAGAGCACGAGAATGAGTGGGTGCGAATTAATGGAAGGTTTGGGCATGTCAGGAATTTGGGTGGAGTTTCTTTATGCGGGGAGGCTGGTGTGTGAACCGAATGGCAGTGGGAACAATTAATATAAATTGTTTCTAAAAGCGCTTGGACATAAGGACAAACTTCAAGATTCCAGGTGATAACTTCAAAGAGGAAAATCACTCCATCTGCATTTGATGTCAGGGGAAAGGACGTTACCTACTTGGGAAAGGAGCAGGCTGGGGAGGCTGCGAATATCTGAAGTCTCCTTTTTATGCTGTGTCATAAAACCGGGACAAAGAGGTCACGTCGTCACTGACAGGCAGTGCCCGTAGAGGTTGTGGAAAGAAGCTCAGCCAGTGTGCGGGATGCAGTGCAGGAGGAGAAAAGATGAGACAGGAGATGTACCGCCAGCGGTGGGAGAATGCTAGTACCAGGTCAGCTCTCATCCCAGGCACTTTCGCACGATGCGGTTGGGGTCGCAAAACGGCAATTCACCTGTTCACTGGTGAGGTTGAATGACCTGCTGTGTGCATCAGGGAGGAATTTCCTTCTCCTGGAGGGTGTGTAAGAGTGAATGGCAGTTGGGTATGGCCCTGTTTCACCTTACTCGGGGATTCATCACTGCTTCCTGGAAAAGCCAAGCTGGTGGGACAGTGCCTTATCACCTCTACTAGCCTGATCCTCCATTTCTGTTTTCCCAGTGATGATGGGGATGTTAGTTGGCGTCGTGGGAGTGTGGCTTAGTTACCTTTGTCCAGTTTCTGCTGTCCTCTGGGTTCTTGCCTGGGTTGAAAGCACTCACATGAACATCATCTCCATCGAGGTGAAGTGAGGTTATGCACAAACCCAAACCAAGAAACTTCATGTTAAAACCACACTTTCACGCTAGGCAGTGTGGTACCTCAGGGGTGATGATGGTTGTCCTGTAGCTGCCTCGTAGGGTCAGGGCCATCTTGTGGACGGTGTCCTTTGCCTGAAGGAATCTCTGCTGCTCCTCAGCTGGGCTGGTTTCTTGCACCTCACAGAAAGCTCCAAGCCCACCCAGCTCCTCTTGTTAAGCTTCGTTTGCTGTCAGCACTGACCATCCCTTGCAGAGTGGGAGCTCAGCATGCCGGAGGTGACTTCGATCCGCAGACTCTGATCCAGGCAGGATTTAGGTGAACTGTGAGTTGTGACCAAGGAGGAACACGTGACCCATGTGCACCACACAACAGACCAGCATCCCTGCTGAGTGATGTGTTTGGCTGAAAAAGCTCCTGGGAGCTGGTTAGTGCAGGCAGGGACACAAGCAAGTGGCAGCACCCTGAGGTCACATCAGGAGGAGGATTGGGCAGGTGAGGAGGGCAGCCACACACCCTTGGGGCTGTTACACATAGCTGCAATGCTGAACTCCTCTGACTGAGGAGGCTGGAATTGCTCTTGCACCTTGCAAACCTTGTATCATCTCGGTAGCTCTAGTCTTTGCTTCCTCCAGCCCCTCGCTCCTGAGCAGCACTGCCAGAGCTCGCTGTGTGGGTTGCTGGCGGTGGGGTTTGAGGGTGCAGTGGGTAGCAGAGCCCCGTTGGCGCAGGGAGTCAGGACAGTCTCTCACAAGCAGCGACCGTTGCAGTTTGTGTCCGAGTGGCAGCGTGAGGCAGAACTCATCACGATGTTGAAAAGATCTGCTGGTGCTGAGGAAGTGTATTGGTGCTGTCACTGTGATGGGGGGAGCCCTGAGGGGTTACCTGCCACTCAGCAAGTCAGAAAAAACTCCCTCAAAAAGAGTGAAAAAACAGGGGCAAAGGGAAGAAGTATGCTGTTTGCTGGTAAACTAACATGTCAGGTTTTTGTCTTGTCTGTTTTACAAGGTGGGGCACCTTGCAGAGTCCCTCCCTTGCTCAAAAGAGATGTGGCACAGGGGTCACTGGGGACCAGAGGTGGATTATTTGTGTCCTTTTCCCTGCTTAGAATTGAAACACCTCAGAAACTCCCCGTGCTCTCAGGGGAACAAGGTGAGAGGGATTAGGTCCATCTTCCAGCTGAGAACTGGGGCATCAAGGGCAAACGCTGGTGCCCTGGGGAGGCTGTGGACGGGGGGACTGCACTCGCACCCCAGGTTTGCAGCTGGATTTTTTAAGCCAAAGATCTCCTTAACCTTTCCATGGAGGCAGGGCACGAACTGTCACTTTGTTTTCACTGTTAGTCTCTATAATGGGATTTTAATATCTTCTGGGCTCTCTGCTGTTCTGAAACAGAAAACTGTATTGTAGGAATAACTTCCTGTGCGTAACGTAAAATGGTATTCTGTCTTTTTGGGTACAGTGGAAATGGTTTGTCTTCCTCCAGCTTCTGTCTTTGCATGCTTTCCTTAGGGAGGTACCTGCGATCTTTTAATTATTGACCATGTAACGCGGGGCAGAGTGACATTATTTGTCAGTAAGACAATACCGGAGGAGCTGCCCTCCTCTCTCTCTCGTTTTCCAATAAGCAAATTGAACCCTGTGCAGGGTTGTGTTCAACCAGCCCTTTCCTCCACAGCCTCCCCCACCCCTGCGCAGTGCTCGCATCCCTCCCACCATGCGAGCAATTAAGTGAGGTTTAGCAAACGAAGCTCTTGCCTCCACCGTGTGACTTGGCTATGAGACAGCCTCACTCGTGAGGAGAATTTACAGTGATGGAGCTTGGCTGCATCATCTCTGCTGTACAGATGAGTGGATGTTGCCCGTGTCCCTGTGCTCTGTAAGAACAAATCAGAGGAGTCCCTGAGCATCGTTAGCGCCAGGCAGGAGGTTGGAGCACACGTGGGTGCTGCACAGATAGAGCTGAGGTGCGAGAGGACACCACGTCCCTCTTGCTGGTGGTGGGTAGCTTCAGGGCATGGTTTGGAGGCAGCGAGTTGGGCACATTTGGGGGAGTTTAGCGCCTCAGCTTGTGGCTGCAGCACCCTGGCAGCAGCAGGGGAACTTCAGGGAAGGTCCCCAAAAATCGGGCCATAGGCAGCGAGTTGGGCACATTTGGGGGAGTTTAGCGCCTCAGCTTGTGGCTGCAGCACCCTGGCAGCAGCAGGAGACTTTCAGGTACGTTCCCTAAAACTGTGCCAGTAGTTTTGCCCACCTCTGTGACACATGTAAGAAGAGGCAGAGTGAAAGCACAATAGTTCTGTTTGTTTGGAGTTTGAGGAGGGTTCCACCACTCTGAGTTACGCACAGACAGTGATGTTTTCTCAGGGTTTACGGGGCAGTGCTGCCTGCAGGGCAGATCAGCCCCGTGGCTTTGCAGCCCATCCAAGCGTGTGGCCACAGATAACTCCTCGCAATTCCCATGGAACGGAACTTAAACCATGAGCCATAACGGGTAGGAGGGAAAAGCAGGGAAGCATTGCAAGGTAACAAATAGGACCCTTGGGGGAGGGGAGACTGTGTGGGAGGATGGAGCTGGTGGAGGACTATTGTCCTCTGCAGAAGGAAAAAGTGACAACAGCACTAAGTTACCTCTGAAAATCTTCTGGAGAAAAGAGAGAAGTCAAAAATAGTTCCATCCCTTGAAAACTGTGCTTTCTGAGTTTTACCCTTTGTGTTAGTGTGCCCAGAAATGGGCTTTTAACTTGGAGTTTTATTAGAATACAATATTCCATAGAAAACTCATACTTTCTGGGCAACTTTCCTCAAAGTCCGCAAGCAGCTGCTTCATCCTTTGTGGCATGTCATCAGATATAACACCAAACACCACTGCTTATTTTCGCAAGTGCTGTGGTGTTCCTGGTATCTTCCTCAGTGCTCGCCTTTTACTTCTGTGACACTGTTGCCAGGGCAGTAAACACCACTTTTTGTAAA
Organism: Buceros rhinoceros silvestris; assembly: GCF_000710305.1. Lineage (NCBI taxonomy): Eukaryota > Metazoa > Chordata > Aves > Bucerotiformes > Bucerotidae > Buceros > Buceros rhinoceros. The sequence continues at coordinate 25,853 of NW_010407869.1, read as the reverse complement.
TTTAAAAAAAAAAAAAGCTTTTTTCTTTCTATGCCTAATGCTGTCTTTGAGTGTTATTCTTCATCATATCACGCTTTTTCTCGTTTACCTTTGCAGAATGAGGTAATAACCTGCCAGAGCTGAATGATAGATATATTTGTATACAAAGTACTAAAAAAATACTTTTTTCCCCCACCAAAGTATAAGGCTGGAACAAAAGAGAGCCAAAATTTTTAAGTTTTCTGGTACCATTCGAAAGTTCACTGTAGTTTTGTGTTGGAAGTACTAGTTGCTGAGAGGAAACCACCACCACAGGCTTGCTAGAGGGCAGGTCAAATTGATGTGGTGGGCGGGAGGAGCCGTTGTGGCTTCGAGAAGCTGCATCCAAACCAGGGTTATACATGTGTTTTAAATACAATTACTGAGCAAGGCCTCGCCAGGAGCTGGGCGCTGAAAGGTGCTGCTGGAAGGAGCTGCGAGGTATGGCTTGTATGGCAGCAATTACCACTTTTACATGATGCAAATGGGTTGAGCCTGTGACTGGTGCCTTCTCCTGACGGTGGCCACAAACCTCCTTCCTGGCAGAGCAGGTCTTGAGCATCTGCAGGATTAATAAGCTAGAAAACAAGCCCTGGGGAAACCCCCTCTCCTTCCCTCCCTCTTTTTTTTTTTTTTTTCCTTTTAATTTTTCAGCACACTGAGCAGCGATTTGCAAGACAAAAGCGTTTTGCTTTGCCTGGTGCCTTTTGGGTTGTGTCAGGGTGAGGTGGAAACCCGCCCTTGTTTTTTTTTTTTTTCCTTTTAATTTTTCAGCACACTGAGCAGCGATTTGCAAGACAAAAGCGTTTTGCTTTGCCTGGTGCCTTTTGGGTTGTGTCAGGGTGAGGTGGAAACACACCTGCCATTTCACCGCTTCCTGCAGCAGAGGCAAACAGAGCATCCTCTCAGGAAAATGTGACATCCCTTAAAATAACCTCTGCTGCTCAGTGGTGGGTATTGTCTCTGGTTTCACGCTGGAATGTGTCTGCAAAAACAGAAAGCCGCAGGATAAAAATACAGTTGCCCACTGGTAGTAAAGAGGGTTTCTATGGAAGGCGCACGCAGCCGCCGCTGTTTACTAGGTTCGGCGTGGGGTGTTTGGGGGGGTTGGGTGGTTTGTTTTTCTCTCTCTCTCCTTCCTCCTTCCCTTCCCTGTTTTGCGTCGCGGAGCCCCTGAGCTGGCTCTGTGCCCCGCAGGCTGTGCCGGGGCAGCCGCACCACCTTCAGCAGCTTCTGGGTCTGTGGTGTGGCAGTGGGTGCCGGCTGCTCCCAGGGCTGCCTGCGATGGGGCTGCCTTGCTGCTGGGGCTGCTTTTTCACTGTCTTTCCCCTCCTTTGCTGTTAAGCCTAAAAGCCCTAACAGGAGAGTTAAGGATAGCCTCAATGGGGGAGAAATGTTCTTGCTTTTGGGTTTCTCAGCCCAGAGCCAGACAGTGTCTGCTACATGGAGACCTTGAAACCTGCCCGATGGTGGAGTTTCACTCTCAGTTCATCAGGTGACTGCTAAAATGAACAAGAGTAGAGTTTTCAAGAGTAGAAAAACCAAGAGGAGGAGGAAAAGCGACTCCTTTCGTGCCCCGATGCGGCTGTGGCATGCATTGGGGGCACTGGGTGGATGCGGAGTCTGGGGGGTGCACATCTTCTCGATGAAGGTCTGCGAGCAGCAGCTGCCCCTCAGCTGTGCAGGAGCAAAGCCGGGCTGGGGGGGTTGTGGTGGTGGATAGGAGCGGGTTTAGTGTCGCTTGTGGCGGCACTCCAGTTTGCAGGCTGTGGATGCGGGGAGGGATGCATGGATGCTCAGGGTTTATCACCTGAAAAATGAGTGGCTGAGTCACTGAAGAAGCTTTGCTCTCTTTAAAATCATAGATGGGGTTTGCTGCCAGTGCTGTTTCAAGACAGAAAGTTGATAAAGATGAGATAACACACCTGGGGGTCACAGTGGTTGCTGGATTTGGTTTGGGTTCTAGTTGTAGTGACTTTCAGTCCTCAGGTGATGAAGTGGTTGGTATGGGGAAAGGTAGATTTATTGAGGGGTCAGGGTGGATCTGCCAGGAGCAGAGAAGCTGCTTCAAGGGGAGGTCTGATGGCAGGGCTGGAAATGAGAGGAATGGTATGGCCATGGTGAGAACAAGGAGCCTCAGGGGCCTGGGGTGTCTGTGGGACATGGTGCAGGGTGGGAGAGGGAGAGCTTACAGGGATGAGGAGGTGGCGTGTAAGGGTGTCTTGGTAAAGAATGGCCCGAGTCGTGCAACCATAATTCATGGAAATTGCTGCTTAGAGAGGCTTGAGGTTTTCAAGAGGCTGCGAACTCCTCAAGGACAGTCTTCTGTGGAGCTCTTTGGAGACACCAGGAAGGAGAGCTGAACCCGGGATTCCATGGCGGGATGGGCCGGGCGGCTGGCAGGGCTCCCTGGGGAGAGCTGGTGGCTGGAACTGTCACAGCGTGTGTTCACAGCACGTGTTTTTCTTGGCTCCTGAGCACAGGGAAGGGGTACCAGGGCATGTCTCCCCATGCTGACAAGAATTGATCAAGGCTTGCTGGGTTCAGGTGTCTTTTCCCCAGAGCTACTGTTCTTCCCCTTCTCTCCTCGCTGTTGGTTGGCAGCGCCCCCTCCTCCTCCTGCGGTGCCCGTGGGGTCGGTCCTGCCGGGAGGAGGAGAGCATGGGGAGGGGAGGCGGGGGGACAGCACCCATCCTGCCCTCTTACACTGGGGTAACTCTAAAGAAACTAAACCGACTGCCATGGGCTAACCCTTCACTCACACTGGGGTAACTGGAAGCCAGACCAGTTGGTGCTCGCTGTTTGTAATGTGCCGTGCAACCCACCGAGAAGCTGGGGGCTTGTGCCTGAGGGGTTGCGTGTGTTGTTCAATTGGTGACGAGTGTTTTTTCCCTCCGCGTGTGGGATTGGCAGTGTCTGCCGAGGTCTGCAGCTGTCTGGATCTCTTCGTCACCTGGCTCTGCACACCTGGGGCAGCGAGGCAGAGAGCAGGGCCACCTGTGCTCTTCCCCGCAGCTCCAGTGGTGAGACAGCACCTTTAGCAGCAGCAGCTTTTCTGTTTAATGCCTGCCTGGCCATTAGGACATTCGGTTGGTTAAAGGGCATCCCTGATGCAAAGGTTTGCCCCCATGGCTGCCCTCGAAGCCTGCCCTCCGCAGATACCGCTGTGTGATGGGCTTTCAAGGTCCTTCCTGCTTCCCTTTGAGGAAACTCATGTTCTTGACGCTCAGTTCATGCCTTGTTTCCTGAAAGATCTCAGAAAAGGGAAGTAGCTCTGTTTTAAATATCCTCTAGCATTTGCTTTCTGTTTTCTCAGGCAGGGAGCTGTGAACCTGGTCCAGCTTCTAGTAGAGCACCTCACAAGCAGCTTTCACCTTGACTCCTGCTCGCTTGTTATCTCAACAATGATTAATTCGGATCCTTTTGGTTTCTTGGTAGAGACTTGCAGACACCAAGAAAGACCACCTTCACCCTCCCTTCAGCACCTGCATCTCAGGATCGTGCAGGGAGGATGGGCAGCGAGTAGTCCAGGTGCTTGCTGCTCTCTCTGGGGTGGCAGCCCCAGCCAGGGCTGACACTGCAATGTTTTGCATTGAGATTCACTGTCCCTCTTCCTCATGAGGCTGTCCACATCAGTAACAGCTTCATTTGTTTCCAAATCACACTGACATCTCTTGATCTCATAAATCTGTGCAGACCAGCTCGCTGAATGGTCACAAGCAGCTCTCTGAGCTACTAGGGGCTCTACACTGCGCTGAATGATTTGCAAGAGCAAGTAATGCCGAACATTCTGCTCAGAGAGGATCAGAGACTTTTTCTTCTTTTAATGGTGCTCCCCTTGCATTAGGAAAACATTGCTGCCCTGCTCCTGCTGATGGTAGGTGTCCTAAGAAAACAGAAGAGGGATCTGCAGCAAAGATCAAGCTACTGTCAGTCTGTCCGGATAGCTCTGTTATCCCAGCAGAAAAAACCTCTGCAGTGGGACTCCAGCAGCCTCTCATGAGGTAACCATGGCTAGATGGGTCACCTGGATGTGATGCCATTGCACTGTGCCCACGTCCTGCTCAATCCAAGCGAAGGAGGTTGGTGAAACGGCTGAGAGCGTTAGCACACGGTGTCGAGGACCCAGCCAGGGTGCTGTATGCCACCAGCTGGAAGAGATCCCCTGTTTGGGCAGCATGACACTCCCTGTCCTTTCTCAACAAGCTGACTCCTGTTATTGTGAACTACCTGCTCGAGGCTCTAAGGAGGTGCTTGGCATGGCCTAGCCTGGAGTTTGTTGCCAGATTTTTCCTCTCCACTGTTGCTGGACTCATAAAAAGCTTCCCCTATGTGTTACAGGAGCCTGGGAGCCTCCTCCTGCCCAGAACCTTAGTACACAACGGGAGGCATGCAGGACCACAGTAGATCTTATCTCCTGTTTTCAAGCTGAGGCTTGAGCATCGGTACCCGTCGAGATCTGACCAGAGTGCTCGCAGTGTGTGTACTATCAGCTGGCAGCAGAGGAGGAATTCGGGCTGTGGTCCAGCTGCCACGGTGTTCCACGAGGTAGGGTTGCTCGACATCCGTGTACCCTGAGATTTCCTGTACTGCAGACTGCGAGTTGTGCTGAAAACGCAGGGGGAGCCACCCTTCCTGCGCAGCTTTAACAGGGGACGTGAGGAATCCCCCTGTCACTGCTCCTTCCCCGGACGCATTTCTTGGGATCTTCTTCATTGTCCACCTTTTCCCCAAAAGTTTGCATTTGTCCGTCAAGCTGCAAGGACAAAGTGACAGCTGGAGTGTGTTTGAGGCTTTCACTTTTATCATGTCATCTCTCCAACGGCTTTCTTCAGACCTTCAGCAGTTAACCAGGCTGCGTCACTTTTTACCACTGAGGTGCGAGTCTAAGTGATGTCTGTCAGGTTGTTATTTTATTATGTAACGAAACACAAGATAAACCTGGTTATCCCAGTTGCTCAGTGAGAGCTGATTCTGCAGACTAGGGAAGTGCTTTGGGTCTCAACTCTCCAGATTTCTGGAAGTGTTTGACACAGTGTCACAGGCAAAATGGAGAGCTAGCAAGGTGGGAGAGGAGTTGTCCCTGGAAGATCAGCCGTGGTCTGAGCTACTCTGTTACATTGCTGTTGGATTAAGTATGAGGAGATACGTGAACAGCACGTTAGGTGCCTTCGTGGGTGGGAGGATCGTGATGCGAGAAGAAGCGCTGGAGGATCTCGGTTGCTTTTGTACAAAGTTCTGTTTCTCTGTGGTCAGGAAGATGAATTCAAATGAGGATAAATGTGATGACCAGCTATTACAGTGATGAGAACAGAGCAGTTTCCTTACCTGGAGGAGATTAAGGGCGTATCTACATCACCATTATGAAGGCAGTTTTGGAGTCCATGGTCCAGTGTAAAGCACAGAGGTGAATTTATAATAATCTAGTTGAATTTGGGGCTTCCCAAATTCATGGTATAAATGATCAAATGTTCGTTAAATAGAAACAACTATGGATGACTTTAGAGCTAATCAGAATGCAGACCAGTGACTACAGTGCAAGTATCTTGGGGCATGCGGTCCCCAAAACTGCTGTTAGACTATTTAGAAAATGACTGCTTTTCCATAGAGACGTACTTATTCAAAATCTGGTGATTTTGGAGTTTGTCTCAGCACAGCTCAGTCTAAGGCTTTTTGTCTGTCTCACCTTGCTTCTAAACAGACAGCTCTGCCTAACCACAGGCTCTCAGCTGGGAGGAGAGGAGAGGGAGCAGACACATTTGTCTCTGAACTTCAGAAGAGCTGTGCGAGTTTTGCTTCCTTATGCCTGGCTGCAAGAACCAAGCTGTGCCTGATGGGTCTGTTCATAATTCATGAAGTACTGACCATGAACTGCTAAATGATGACATGTGGCCATTATTTTTTTACTGTAAGCTGTGGATGCCCCTGATTGAAGATATTTGTCCTGGCTGGGACTGCTGTTTTAGGGAGCTGCATTCAGTTCTTTGCTTACCCCCAAAACTTTGCAAAGCTCGTAAGTGGTGGAAGCCATCTCTGTCCCAGCCGTGTGAGGCCCTGGGTCAGTGGAAGAGGCAAGCTTACAGGGTCCATGGTTTAGATGTGTGAGTTGGTGCATTTTTACCTTTCCCACCCCCCACCCCTCCTAGGAGTACCACTGAGTTCCCTTCAGCTTGTACTCCGTGAAGCATCCAGGAGCATCTGTCTGTTGGACAGGCCAAAACCACATTCCTCCTCCAGCCAGCCATGGTGAGGCTCATGTCCCAGCTGATCCTGGGGTCTTCACCATCCTTGTTGCTACTGCTGCAGGAGGTGTTGAAGGCAAATGCTGAGCTTGGCTTCTTTGCGTTTTAACAAGCTGCATTTATATATATACACTTATATCGAGTGAGAATTGATTTTTTTTTTTTTTGTAAAAATGAGAAAAGACGCAGCACTTACGGAGGTGGGGAGTGCTGGAGCCAAGAGTCCGGATGCTCAATCTTTTCCCCTCTGGACTCCCCACCCCATGAGAGTCACATTACGCGCTCTGTTCAGTAGCGAGGGACGTACATGCCAAATACACCGCGCTGTTGGCTTTCTATGCTGGCTGCACAGGAACGTGCTGCCGCTGTGCTCTAGGCCAGCCTCGATTACTTGCTTGTTACCAGGGTGGAGATCAAAGTACATAATTGAAAGAACAAATGCAGTAAATACCTTGAATTTATGTATTGACTTTTTTGGAAAAGTGGATTGTCACAACAAGCTCAAGCTGATCTTTCGGATTTTGCATAAAGAACTGGGGAGACAGAGAGAGAGAGAGACTGTTACCTGAGGTGTCTGAATTTGCATGATGCAGCGTGATTTTCTGAGGATAGGGCTGCCTGCTGTGTCATTCCCGATTCCACGCCTCAGCATTGCCCTGGAAGCTCTGTGCACTCGGGATAACCTCAGGTCTCAGGGTGCTCCAGGAGATTAGACAGGGCTCTTTTCATCATCTAAGCGCTGACTTAGATGTCAGTGACTTATTTTTCTACCCTAGGTTTATTTTTAGTATCTCCTGAAAAAGTTGCGCGCCTTGAACAGTAGAAGCAGAGGCACTGCTGGGAGTCTGCTGGTGAGCTGATTGCTGCGGTTTGGCTGGCCCGTCCTTTTCAAGGCGTTTCTTTCGCTATGGAGCAGCTTTTGCTCCATGAGAACGCGTGGTTGATTTGGAGGAAAAAGTGTCAGTGAAGCATCACTGAGGCTAAATCCTTTGCCCTTTTAGTCACTTAGAAGTTGCTCCTGCCCAACAGCAAAGCTTTTCTCTTCCCTGATGTTAGAGCTGTCGTTAGTTCAGATTAACGAGGAGGTAGTAGCGTGTAAGAGATACACACAGCAAGGGTCAGTTTAGAGATGCAGCAGCCGTGAATGTAGCAGAAGTTGCTATTGTAGTATCTTGAAATTCTAGCAGGACACTCTGTGCATAAATTACAGGTTGTAATGAAATATATTAATGAAATAGTCCAAGCTAAAGCCCCCCCTGAGAAGAGGAATGATTATGTAGAACTGAGGTCTGTGGATCTTGTGAGCGATTTGAAAGACACTTTCTTTCTTTAAAACGTTTAGTTCATGCATCAGTGTTATGCCTTAACCCTGGTGTTTTAATTATATTGAAGTTACTGGACTTGCACCTGACGGGGATTGTGATTAAAGTGTCTCCACAATGAGTTTTCTGATCTCCTTCAGCGGAAGTTTCTGACTATAGAAGTGATAGCATTTGCACATATGCTTCATCCATATAAACAGAAACCTCTTCATAAGAGTCAGAATGATCCGTTTTGGGCTTTGCTGTGCAAGTTGGTGGGAGAATTTTTATGTGTCTTGATGGACAGTGAGAACTGTTCCATGTGAAATGAAAATGCAATGCTTTTCAATAGATGCCCAGTTTTCTTAAGGAAAGAAAAAAAAGAAAATCTAACAGTGTAGGCGTCTGTGGAATTGTCCCATCTTCAGTCTAGCAGTTCCACACTGAGGTTTGAAGGCACAGGAGGTGATGGTGGCATCAGCAAGTACCTTTTACCAGCACTGTGGAGCATCCTGCCTTGCCTTGAGACCAGTTTGCAGAGAAGCCATTAGAGGAGACAGCTCCGATGGTGCTGCAGCCCTTCACAACCTTTACACTCTCAGCCCTGGGGACTGCCAGGCTGTGGCTGTTCAGCTCCTCCTTTCCAATGGGACCAAGGGGCTGGTGGTATTTTGAGCTCTCTGCTTTTCCCCCTTCCTTTGGTAGCAGATGGGGAAAAGGTGAGAAGCCATGAGCTCTTCTGACACTGCCCTTCTGAGAGCAGTCATTTGTACGCTGTTCAGCCCAAATGCTCTCCTATGAAAAAGTCACCAAGTCTGCAGAAATCCCAGCTCGAGGAGCAGCTGCCTCTGGGTCCAACAGGTGGGGCCTGAAGTGGAGCTGGGTGGAGAGGAAGTGATTTTGAAGGACTCGCCCTTTACTGAATTCATGCACCTTCTGTCTGCAAAAATCCCGGGAATCCCCAGCAGTCCCCCTGACATATCGCTAAGCCACCTTCCTCAGGAGGGTAAATAGCAGAAAAGGCCTCTTCAAGTGCTGGGTTCATTTAACTTGGGTGGCTCCTTCCATATGGATTGAAGAAGACGGAAGTCTGGCATTTTTCAGCAAAAAGCTGAATTATTTAAATTTTCGCTGTCTGAAGGCAACAGCAGGACAAGGCAAACAGCTCCAGCTGATGCAAAGGGGAGTTTGCAGGTCTCCTGCAGGTCAGACTGCAAAGGGGGCATCACCTCATCACCCCCTTTCTGTCCTCAGCTGCTCTGTGAAATCACGCCCCTGACAAGGGTCCTCAGAACCCGGTGATGCTGGAAACTGCAGCTCTGCCTGTGGTCCTTCTGAACAGCAGAAGCACCAAAGGGCAGCAGAAAACCTTGCAGGTGGAATTGGCTCTGCCCAGACTGCCGGTGCTCAAGAGAAGATGGAAAAACCTTCTGCCCAGTGAAATGACAGAGGAAGGAACAACAAGTCTGTAAAGTGCTTTATCCACCACGCTGAGCTAAGGTCTGTGTGCGATGGCCATGGTCTGGTGGCAGCCCAGGTAAACACAAGATCTTTGTGCCCAGCAATACCCACCTGCACGTATCCAGCGTTGTCTGAAGAAGAAAGGAACCCATGGAGATAGTCCATGCCTCAGCTTGGCACAGCTGGGAAATGTCCCTTTCACTAAACCACAGAAAATAAGGTCTAAGGATGCATTTATTTGATTTTTCCACTGCTACAAAGCTTTTTTTTTTTCAAGAGATTTTGCTCTTTCTGGGCCATCCCTTCATCTACTATTTTTTTTTTTTTTTTTTTTTTTGAAGGAAACTTTGCTGGCTGAAGGTTCACTACTTTAGAAGTTTTATGTCAGGTCTTGGTGCCAGATGCTCTCAGCAGCTTGGTGGTTCTGTGCTTGCAGCCTGCCCTTGAGTTGCTCTCTCACAGTTTGGCTCGTTTAGTCCATGTTCCGCCAGGTTGGTTAATTAAAGTCTGCCCAACTCTTGCAAAAATACAAAACAGAATTACAACAGGCTGCCTGTGTGGCTGAATGCAGCCAGCGTGGAGGATGGATGCGCTTTGGTGCTAGCCAACCGAGCTGTGGCGTTTTGGCCAGGATAGGCTCTTCGTTTCCTTATCCCAGGGGGTTTCGGAGGGAGTCAGGAACCCCTGTCATCTCTGCTGCATCTCCATTTCTCCCTCTGTCTCACTGGATGTGGAGAAGCCAGGACAGAGCCTGGGGGTGCGACTGGAGTGACATGTCTGTGTCTCCTCATCTCGACATCCTGCATGGGGAGGCCAAATGATAGAAAACAGGGGGGTATGGTTGTGTGCCTAAGATTTAGCTTAAATTTTGTCAGCTTAAGCTGTTGCTGGAAGTGTTTAAACGTGCTGGTTTATTTGGGCAGCAGATCTGTTTCATTTATAGACATAAAAATAAATTGTGCAGCCTTTTCTATTTAAGCCACTAGCCAGGCT
>NW_010407869.1:10095-15757 GCF_000710305.1 Buceros rhinoceros silvestris | reverse complement strand
TGGAGAGCCCGTCTTCAGATCTGACTTTATGCCCCCCAGTAAACGTGTTGCTGATTTTTGGTTGTTATTTTCTCTGCCATACAGAAGTTCTCTGTGCTTGCTAAAATTGCTGGATATTCCTGCCAATGTTCCTGCGTTAAGGCCTGTTTCGTGCCAGTGTGTATGTAAGTGTTAGGTGTTCTTCAGTTAAAATTAATAATTGTCCTACAGTGAGTTTTCCTGATCTTCTACAGGCCAACTTGCATCAAGGTGTTTCTTATGGAGAAAGAACAAAATACCCTCTGTCCCCATTGCCAGGAATCACACATCCCCGTTTATTTTCCCCAAACTATTTCTCTTTAATCCAGTGTATTATTCTAGTTTGTTTGCTTTGGTGTTACCCTGTTCCACTGTGGAGATGGGGGAGCTCAGCTGCAGAAAGGGTGCTCAGTCCAAAGCATCAAGGAGGTAACCTCTTAGTCCATCACTTTTCTCACACAGCCAAGTGTCTGGAGAAACATCCTGGTGACATGAAAGCCCCTGATTTTATAGCTGCATGATGAGCTGTTGCTTGGGGATGCTGCTTGGATCTCAGCACTAGGATGCAAAGTTGTTTAATTTTTGGTTGGAGAGTCAGCTCTTGGTATGGACCCTGGCAGAATAAATCTCATGCACTTCTGCTCGTTAGTATTTCACGTCAAGGTTGTGTTGTCCGGGCTGTCGAGGAGGAGACGCAGCCGCTGCAGCGCTGCTGGGTGGGTTTGTTTGGTTTGGGTACTTGTGATGTGGATGATGGCTCTGAGAAGCATTGAATGCTTGCACAGGAGCTTTCAGACCACGTCTGCTGCCGGCTTTGGCTGGATCCAAAGTGGCAAATGAAATACGGGAGAGGGAGGAACTTTCACACCTTCTAGCCAGCCAGCCTCAACTGAACAGTTAGCTCCACTGCTGGCTTTTCTGCACTGAAAGATACCGTGGGACCGGGTTAAAGGAACAATTTTCCACCACTTGGCTCTCCATAGGACTTCAGGGAAAAAAAATAACCAAAGCTCTCCATGCAGTTTCTCCACTTGCAAAATTACATTAACGATGTTTGCATGCATTCATAAAGTGCTTTTTTTTTGTGCTCCAAGAATAGAAGCGTTATGTCAGTGCCATGCATTGTTGTTATTTATTATCTCGGCACTAACGGGATGCAGCACAAAGAGCGCGGCATGATTTCGGAAGCTGAAGGCATGCCGCGTTTCCTGATGACAATGTGAATGATTGTGGCTTTTGGAGGCAGTGTAAGATGTGGAATTTGTCCTTTGCAGCGTGCTGATGAGGAATCCTTCATTGTTCCTCTGAGCGAGACTCTCCAGGCGGTAGGTGTTTTGTGTTAGTCTGGAAGGACGCTGAAGAAATTAGAAAATAGCTGGTGTAAATTTGTGGTTTCAGCAATATGAAGAAACTGTTGACATGTGTTGGGAAAAGCATTTTGGGGATAAAAGCATGAGAAAGGCAGTGGGGAGATACTAGAGTTACAGAAGCATTTCAGCCTTGAAAGTCCTACGTGACCTGTCGTTCCCTGGAACAGCATTTTGAATCCAGAAGGAAATTGTGAATGACTGAATTTTCATCTTGCCCCCTTCCTTCTCCCCCAGCTCCTCCTCAAAGCATGTGTCTAGTGGAGCAACCTCGTGGGCTGTACCTTGGCTCTATCGCCTTGTTGCATCTCATGGACTGAGCAGCGCTAGGGTTGGTCTTCGAGCAGGAGACATCCAGGCATCTCTAAAGCGCTGATGTTTGGGGGAAACAGCCTCCTGTTGCCAGCAAAGGTGCCAAGTTTTGGTTGACCTGACTAGCAGAAGAGCCAAGGAGAAGACCTGAGCTTTTATGGTCAACTACAGTTAAATTTTTTGCAGAATCTTTGTTGTGAGCCCACGGGTCTGGCCACTGTCTCATCCACTTAACCTAATTCCAGGCTGCCACAGTATTTTGCATTTTTACCTCAATGACATTTCAGAGGAGCACAAATGGCTGCGTCCTATGCTTTGAGGTGGATGCTTTTGATTTAGATTTAGAGACTTAATTTTGAAGCTAATTCTTTTGTGAAGTTTTTTCATAATAGTTGTGTCCCTTCACTCCAGGGTCTTCACTGGCCCCAGGCTGGTCCTGACTCCTCTTACGCCATAAATTGGCTTTAGATCTTCAGAAAGAGAAAACATCCAACTTTGTGCTAAGAACTGCAACCCTCCCCCTGTAATTTCGGCTAATTAAATACATCCTTGCATATTTGTAGTCTGCATAATCAGTTGTTCAAACATGACAGTATTATTAAGGATGGATTGTAAGTAGTCTCTCGAGTTTAAACCATTGTGTAGTCATTAAAAAATAAAGAGAAAAGAACCCGTGGCCGACAGAAATGTTGTGTCATACATCCTGGCTGACCTGCTGTTGTCTATCAAGGTATGTTTGAGCTTTCAGATATTAGAACTTTTCAAAAGGAAACACATGGATCCCACCTCTTTCGTATTAATATTTCCTGACTACTTTTTTTTTCAAGTGTTTCTGTTTTCAGTGGTGCCTTTTTCAAATTAAAAAGGCTTCCCAAGCTTTTAAACACAGCGTGTGTCCAAAGTGTGGAAAATTCTCTTTGAAGAGTCAGAGTCTTAAAAAAAAAGAAAGGGAGGTAAAAAAGGAGAGCAAATGCTGGCTGGTGTGGTGTGAAGGGCAGCTCGGTGCTTTCAAACGGAACATTTCTGATTAGACATGGGCTTTGCCGTGCTGGTGTTGCACATTATCCAGATAAAGATGAATATGCATGCGGGCAGACTTTGAAATATTTGTCTGATCTATATTAATCTACTTGGTGTTAACAGGAATATTTGGACGCTCATGCTGTTTGCATGTGAGGTGGGATGTAAAATAGCTGAGGCTGGTGTCTCTGGAAGGTCTCACATGAGCGTGGGGACACCTGACAGGACTGACATCATGGAGAAGGGAGGGCAGAAGGGGGAAATAATCTCTACCAAATGTACGTTTCTTTTTGATATAGTTGCGCTCGCATCTCCCTTGGACGCTGATAAATTGTGATGGTCAGACTCGCGCTGACCTGGCTGTGCACTGCCAGGGCAACTGCAGCATTGGGGCCGGGCTTGTGACTGCTTTCTTGTGAGGTTTCCACAGGGGTTCTGCAAATGAGCAAGGGGTTAGGAAATGCAGAATCACAGAATCGTTTGGTTGGAAGAGACCTTTAAGATCATCGAGTCCAGCCTGCACTGCTAGTGTCCATGAACCGTGTCCCTCAGTGCCACATCCCCTCCAGGGATGGGACTTCACCACCTCCTTGGGCAGCCTGTTCCAATGCTGCACAACCCTTTCTGTAAAGAAGTTTTTCCTGATATCCGACCTATATCTCCCCTTGGAACAACTTTGCATTTCAGCTTGCTAAAACTATCTGTGACTGCTCTCTGCAAGCAGCACTGAAGGCCTCGGTGTGTTGGCAAGCCTTCGCCGTGGCTGCCCTGAGCATCCCGGGTTGGTGGGGAGGGAGCAGGTCTCAGCGGTTCTTGGAAGTGGAGGGTCCCTGCTGTGCTGTGATGTCCCCATAGCCCCTGAGCTGAGGAAGACGGGGGCTTGCAGGCAGAGCCCTGCCTGCCGCCTCCTGCGGATTCACGAGAAGCTTCAGCTGCAGCAACGAGGGAAGGGACTGGTGCAACAGCTCCCAAACCCTGCTTGGCCCTTTAATTCACAGTGAGATGTTATGTCTGTCTTAATCTGTGCAAAACTCTACTGAAAACCAGCTTAGACAGTTATTTGTGGCCTGTCATTATCTGATTATCACAATGCCCATCAATCGCGACAAGCAGGGAATGTGGTGAAGAGCCACCCCTGAAGAGCAGCGTATCAATAGCAGGTGAAAAAGGCAGCGCTGTGTCTTTTAGGCTGGATTAGCCAACAATTAAATATCTCTGTGTTAGGGACCAGCTTTGAGGGTAGAACTGATCGCTTGTAGACTGTTTGCTTGGTTTATCTCTGAGCTTGCCATCCCCTTTTCCCCCTGCCTCGGGTTGCTCATGATGAGTGTAGAGCAAAACCTCTCTGGAGGGGTTGGAAGTCACAGGTATGCTGGGAAGTTCTTGCTTGTCCAAGGTAGTTCAGGACAGGAGCTGGGAAAATATACAGGGAATGGAAGCAAGTCAAAAGTTTGAGGGATGGTATTTTTTGCAGCAGGCACCTCATTAGTAGGAAAAGAGAACAGAACACCTTTTGGCTTGGCATGACGTTCTCTTCCATGGAGATCTCTGTGCGTTTTAAGACATACTGTCTCTCTGGTGTGCGTGATCCATGACACTGGATTTATAGACTGAGGGAAGGTGTCTCATCCACAAGTTCACACCTGGGAAGAGAACTCAGGGTTTGATTCCCAATCCCCTCCCTTGCCGCAGGCTGACATTTCTTTTCCCCATCTGTTTAGCACTGGAACACAATTACAGGACGTAAATTGGCCTTAAACCTCGCCAGATGCTCGATCAAAGGTGGAGAGATAGTACATGGGTTAAAGGGCAAAGCGAGACGCGCAGATGCAGAGCTGAAGTGTCGGAGGTGATGTGGTGCTGGGTAACAAGTTGTTAGCTGTGATGCACAGCTGGTAGCGGGAGGTACAGGGAGGAAAAACGGGGTCCCTCACTGTTTGCCCATTGGGACTCCAGGTACCGACCCAGCAGAGTCTGCTCTTGCTTGGTTTATTTTTCTTTTGTTTTTGTTCAGATCTGGAAGTTAAATCACAGGAGTGGGGACGTGTTTGCTGGAACGTAGCCGGCAGGTTTTGTTGGCTTCTGGGAATCCCTCTGAACGTGAACTTGAACTCCAGGGATGGAGCTGCTGGCCTCGGGGGCGGCAAATAAAAGACTCTACTCGACGTATCTGAGCTGGCCTTTGCATTTCTTTTGTCCGCTGAGGCTGCGCTGCTTTGTCTTCTCAGGCTGTTTCCTGGTGCTTAGAGGGAAAAAAAAGGGCGCAACCATGGTCTGAGAAGAGATTTGTGGCATAATGAGAATCCTTGGCTTTTATTAGCGCTATTTGCATAGCCTGAGCACGGGGTGGGGGGGTGGATAAGAGGCTTAAGCTGTTAAGTGCAGAGAAATGTAATAACGAGGGTACGGGGAACCGTGCCGTTGTGCTGAGCTGGGGGCAGAGCCCTGAACCCCTCTGCCCAGCCCCCCCAGCAGTGCTGCATATGGGGGGCAAAGCTGCGCGGATCCCAGGAAGCAATGCTGTCCCCCCAGTGCACAGCACTGGATGCTGCCTGTTCTCTGCCCCTTGGTTTCTGCTTTCCTCCCCCCGAATTTGTAGCCCTTGCTCCTGGTTTCTTCATGTCTGACAGGGGGTTTGGTGCCCGTCTGGTTTGGTGGGACAGTGGGAGGGTGCGGGAGCAGGTGGAGGGGCTGCTTCTGCGTTCAGACTCTCTGCCCGAGGCTTCAGCACGCTGCGGGACAGGTTTCTTACAATGCCGTTTATTTAAAGACTTGTTCAGGTGCCTGACTGAGAGCCCTCCATGAGGACAGACTTCCCCTGGAATGCGCCACTTTGCAAAGCCACTATGTGCCGCCATCATCATCATCATCATCATGGCTTGGCTTCGGGGACGCAGGTGTGGGAAGGGTTTTTTCCCCGCTCACTGCAAGCGATGAGAGCACCC
>NW_010407869.1:448-9873 GCF_000710305.1 Buceros rhinoceros silvestris | reverse complement strand
GGTGGATTTTTTAGGTGAGGCGCAGCGTGCGCGGAACTGGCCCCACCCTTCACACCTGAGGTTCATCTGCCAGGGCCTAGCAAGCTTGGACGGTGACAGCGAAGTCCTCAGGTCGTAGGTTTGGTTAGAGTATCCTTCTCTCAGATGGATGAGCCTTACAAGGTTCAACGAGCTCCCTCTGCCCGGGTTTGGAGTCAGAGTTGTCCTTCTAGGATGGCAGCCCGAAGGCTAGTGAGCCCATCCTGCCCGTGGACACACTTTGTCTGACCCTTCAGTTGAGACCTGTGTGGCTTGGGAGACCCCACCGGAGGCACATGCCACCACCAGCACAGCTCTCAACCTCACAAGGGCACGCAAGCTCCTTCCCCACAGCAAGGGGGTGCCCGTGAAAGAGTCGCTGCTCTGCCACCGGACATCACAGACCCGGGCACACGGTGGCTGGGGCCTGCCGAGAATGGGAGTCCTGGGGGGTTACTATGTACCATATATATGTATTTATACACACACACACACATCTATATGTATGGTATGTCTATATCTACACGTGAGGTGGCCCTGCTGCCGGAGCGCTCTGTAGATGGGTAGGAATCTGCTCTTGATAAGCAGCCACTTCTCATCCCAGATGTTTTTTTTATTAAACATAGACGTGAAGCGCAGCTGCTCATTCAAAGGCTGTTTTTTGCTTCTTTGTAAAATGCAACGTTTTCCAGCACTGAGTCCTGTAGTTCAGGGTGAGAATAAAATTCTTGATAAGGTCTTGTTTTCATTCCTATTTAATTTTCTAACAAATACTACAGCTGAAAGCGAACTTAGTTTGGGAACTATCAGCAAAGGTGAGCTGTTTATCTTCAAGAATGGGGAGAAGATTTATTTTATTTTCTTCAAAAAATATTTTCAGCTCTTGGTTCTTTTGTGCTTTAAAAAAAAAAGCTTTTTTTTTTTTCTTTGTGTACAGCTGTGACTGTCCAAAAGCTCGAAGCCCCAACAGTTGTACGCAAGTTGCTCTGAGTATCAGTGAGTGAATCAGAAATTGCTGTGAGGAAGGAGGGAACTGTTGCAAATATCGGGACTGACTACTCAGGAGGGACAAAATTCTGTGGTGAAACTCAAGAGTTATCCTGGTATGACTCTAAATGGTGGGAGCTGCCTGAGTGGAAGCTCTTATGGTTGTCTTCGCTGATGGAAGAAGACCAGTAGTGGTTTTGGAGGGGATTTTTATAGGCCACCAGTGATATTACAAGCAGTTGTTGATTTTGATTGTTAACTAATGTGCCAAACTGTTCCCCGCTCTGATGGAAACCAGCGGAGCTGTCTCGGGGCAATCAATTGTGTTTGTATCGCTGGCCGTCTGGGTTTCTGCTCACCTCCCAGTATGCCGTGGGGATGTCAGTAATACCCGTGCTGGGACAGAAGTTACAGCAAGCCCCGCAATCGCTCAGAAAGTGCGAACGATCCCTGTTGGTCTCAATTTTCTGCTTGTTGGTGCAATGTCTTGTGGTTTCTGGGAGGAGAGCAGGCTAATGCAGGGTTCCTGGTTGACGTGCTCAAAATATCGCAGCGTTTCAGAGAAATCCCTCATTATAAAATTCAACATCTCTGCATTTTTGTGGTAAGCCCACCTTACAGGCAGAATGCGTTTCTTTGCAGGTCCCCGTGGTCTGTGTGGAGGCTGCAAAGAAACGATAAGCACAAGAAAATAGGAACTTCCACCTTTTTACTGTAGCATCAAACCCAAACGACGAAGTGCTGTTGTTTTTGCTGGGTGTCTGACAGCCCCAAGCAAGCTCTGAAACTGCTTTAGAAAAAATCTGGTGGAACCCAGGTCTGTTTTAGCCGGTTTTGGTGCTGTGCCTGGATGGTGCGTTAGCATTTTGGGACAGAATCCAGCAGCAAGACCAAGGAGTACAATTTCAGAGTAATTACAAGTGTGTTTGTAAGCGATCCCTGATTCCTGGTGGGAAACTTGTGTGCAGTGTGTGGTGTCTTAGCGTGGATCCTGACTTAGCATGGATCAGGTGCAATGGTCTTGCCACGTCTGACTCTTGGTGCAAGTCCCACCGGTGAATGAAATTTTACACCGTGTTTTGCTTTTGCATCAGGATTCTCCATATTGATTTCCTGGATGGCTCCAGCTCCCCCTCAACGCTGTTTCCCAGTGCAGAATACAGGGCTGGCCATGGCCCTGCAGGAGCTTTTTGAATAGGTTTTCTAGAACAGCAAGGGGAAGAGGAAGATTCCAAGTCAGAGCAGTCTTCCTCTCCTCTATGAGGTGACTGGGAGCTCAAGTGCAACTGGTACAACCTGGTGTGTCTGTAGACAGCGGTTATCCAGGATGCGTTGTCCCACTTGCTGTGTTGGTTGCGTTAGGGCTGTCCCAGCTTTGCCTGGTCTCACTCCTGACTTTTTGTTGCTGCTGATTCCCCCTGGAGCCTGGGCTGCTGAAGAAAAAGCCAACAGCTCACCCTCCCCCATGGACATGTTCCTGTTTATTATTCTGCATTTAGGTACAGCATGACGATTTGCAGGTGAACATCTCCCCGTGCGTGATGTGCCTTAGGTCTGTCTCTAGACAAACACAGTCCAAGTAGGAATTTCAGAGCAGTGCTGGTATTGGTGCTCCACGGGAGCCTGCCCAGTCATCTCCAGGGACAGCCATCTGTGCTGGGGGGTATGAGCCACACCGCGCATGGCATGGACGCTGAGCCCTCCACTGCCTGGGACTGTTGGTTCTTGTATTTCTGTATAAAAGGAGGGCCAAGGATTCCGCTGTGATTTAATACCACATTATCCCTAGTTAACACCAGCGTAATGATGCCACAGGATCAAGGGGGTTGAAATCTGGGACTCTAAGGCTAGATAACAGGAACACCAGAGCTGCTTCAGCCGCTGAACCACCGATGGCTTAAAGGTGAAAATCCTGAGGTCTTATTCCAAATGCATCGAACTAGCATCTGCTCCTTCTTGGAAGCGCTGCAGGCTGGTCCTGTACATGTGGGGCGTCAGGAGGCTCAACACTGCCTTCGTTTTTCTCTCTCACTTGTACACCTTACGTGATGGGGGAGGCTGCAGTCTCAACCTGCAAAACTGTTTTTGGGAGGAAGCCCGGTTAGTTAGACCTGCAAGTCGGTGGTTTTTTTAAGGGGAGAGGGAGACAGGGTGGTTTGCTACGGTTTATTTGACCTAGTTAAGGAAAATATCAAGTTGCCTCAGGCAAGTAATTAATTTGTACATAGTTCCTCCTGCTCGCGGCATGTTGTGCGCAGCCAATACTTTCTGCAGGTGAAGATGGTTGGCTCTGCGGCTCACAGGAAGCCTGCCCAGATTTGCAGCTGCCGTGCGGTATGTTAGGTAGATCCTACATCTGAGAGGAAAGGCAGCAGGTCTGCAAGAGAACTCCAGATGGTATTTATTCAAGACCTCGGCAGCTGACGTAGGATGATAGAAAGCTTTCCCTGTTGCTTTCTCTTTGGCAGAAGTGCTGCTGTTCAGTGGTGTTCCCAGACTGACTGTCAGGGCTGGGTTCAAGGGCATTTTTGTTGTTAGGTTGAGAGCCCTGTCTGCAAAGGAGAGGACGAGCATGCGTGTCTCCTTGCAGTCTCCTTCTGTGTCACTCAGTCCCAACTCCCAGCGACCAGCAGCCTGGGGCGAAGACGCTGCTGCTCTCTATTCCTGACCCACTGCTGGGGCAGGTTATTGTGGGCACCAAGGTGACACCAACCCCTCCAGCTGGTCTTTAGATATGAACCCATCCTCCTCCAAACCCCAATGCTGGGTCATTTTTTCTCACAATGCCTGTTATGCTCCAAACTCTACATTTTTGCAGCTTTGTGTGTGGGCATGGGGCCAAACCACAGTGGAGGTGACAGTGGAGGCAAGGAGGTGACAGTCTTGCATGCACTAAAGCTAAACTCAGAATCAAAATAACCTGTCCATCAGTTATCCAAGTACAGCCAGCCCCGCTATTCCCCCGCCATCCCAGCTGTGTGACGAAGGATGTCTGGCCGGCAAGAAAGTCCCTAAAAGTTGTTTCAACCTGAAAATCCTGAGGTGGCAGAAAGGTGAATCTCCAACTTTTGTCTGGTTTGTGGGGTAACATTTAAAAGAAGTAGAAGTGGTGTTGTGTTGCTAGCTGGAGCAATCTGCTAGAGAATATCTGATTTAGTGAGTTGGCACCGTGGTCACTTGGAGCTCGCGCTCTACAGAAAATCTACAGAAATTTTATGTAATATGGGCAATTTCTAGTGGCACTTGGCTCCTTCGCAGGAAGCTCGAGGCGTGCTGGCATCGAGAGAAAAGTGGAAATCGGCCCAGTTTTGGCCAAACGCGTGCAGAGCGTTTGCTGAAGGGCTGTGCTGGTCAGAAGTGGGTTGTCTGAAAACCCCCAGACTGTCAGGGCTCGGTGCAGCCGCCATCCAAGTGAGTTCTTGGGGGGCACAGAGATTCAGCAGGTATCGACTGGTTGACTAGCAACATACAAAATACAATAAAATTGGAAATTCCTTGTGTCATGGCTGTAAGTGATGCTGTTGGGTGCTTACATGTGTGCTGCGCCTGTCCGGAGGGGAAGGCTGCTGTGGTCTGGTGGTGGGTCTGACCAAGTGCCACCACAGGTCCCTGTTGCCTGCCCCAGCCCCACGCAGCCTCAGGGACAGGCTGCTCCTCCTTCAGAGGGAGAAATCCAGTGGAACTGAATCGCTTGTGACCTGACATAGCATGAAAAGTTGTTCTGTGTTGGGGTTTAGGTTTTTATTTTTAATTAGGCTTCCCTTGTTGGGGAGCGGATGGTGGTTCAAGGGGTTTAAAAAAAACACGCAAATCGTGGGAACAGGACTAATGTTGGTAAAGCGTTGGAAATGAGTGTAGCAGACTCAAGAAAAAGAACAATTGAGTCACCACACTCGCGTTTGGGACCCGCATGCCATGTGCACAAGTTCCAGTGCTTTGTCCCGTTTAAAATTACTGAACTTGCAGAGTTTCTTCCATAAACTCCTTGGTGGCAAATCATCCAGGACCCCTTAGAGAGAGAGAGAAATGAGATGTATATGGGATATCTGCCATTTTTTATATGTTTTATTTTCCTTTCATAAAGCTGGAGGTGGAGGGACTCTGGGTGCGGTACTTGGGTGATGAACATCCCGAGTGATTTTAGACGTGCTTGATCTAATACACAGTTGGGAAGAGTCAGGTTTGTTTGTCCTGTATTCCTACTTGGAACATTTCTGCTTTCTTTAGACCAGTGTGGATGGATTTCCTTGCCTTCAGACCAGGGCATGATACTGGAGTTTCAGCTCTTTTCAGCTTCTCTAAGATGATGGGAGTGGGGGATATTCTTTATCCAACACACGCACCCCTAAGTAACTTGGCGCTTTTTTTTTTCCCCAGTGAAACAATCTGGTTCATCTTAAAATTGCAGCATTATTTTTTAAAGTGGAGAATAAACACAGTTCTTTGATTTATGCATTCATGAAGTAGAACCTAATGGACGTGAGATGACAAGTAATATTTGTTTTAATGCATCCTACGATCATTTCAAGTGCCAATACTGGCGATTTTTCTGGGCTTCTCTGATTTATTGTGTTTTGGGTAAAAGCATTGTTGTTGATGTGAACAGTTGGAAAAGAAAATGCATTTGGACATAGTGGGAGGCAGGAGCAGGCAGATGTCCTGGGCATGGGAGGGGACAGGACAGGGCTCACATTGCTGAAAACAGTGAGGAGGGAGCGAGGACCAACAGGATCCAGGATGCTGAGCAAGAAAACCCGGGGAGTAGAGCCCCGAGAAACTGCTGCTGAGTCCAGGTTTGGTTATGCATTGGCTAAATAAAGAGTTTTTCCAGCAAAATGGCCCCCAGATGGGACTTTTTTGGCGGAAGTTCCTGTGCTCCAAACCCAGCCCTACTGGCGGGAGGGAAATTCCCAGCCACCTCACTCCCCAGAAATGGAAATCGGAGCCTGCCGAGGCAAGCGCTGCTGTTGGAGGTCCTTCGGGCTCTTTCAGGAGATGATTATTTACATTTAGTTCTATTAGTTTCCTCTCCTAAAATACGCCCCGTGGGCCCCAGTATTGTTGTGGCTGTTCAGCCCTGGGTTTTGTTGAAACCTTCTCAGTATTGGGAGGACGCTAGAGAGTGAGTTTCACTGGTTAGACGTTATCGTATTGGTCCCACTCTGCTTGGATCTGTGAGTCAGTGCTGCTTGCTCCAGCTTGCATCACCGGGGATTTCTCTCCTCCCAATGCCCCCTTCCCAGCATCTTCCAGTTGTCTCCAAACAGCTGGCTGGTAGCGTCATCACTAGTTGCTAGCACAGGATGAGGAAGAAAAATAAACCAGAGCTACATAACTCATGAAAATGGTTTGAAAGCCGTGAGGTTTTAAGCATAATACGGTTTGAGAAGGAGAGATGATTTAGGTTGTGGGTTTTCTTCAGGCTGTTGCTGTTAAAGAAAACTGAAACTCTCACCGAGTTCCAGGATCTGGGCTTTTAAGGGAAATAATGTCAGGATGTTCTGGGTAAAACGCTGCGTTGGCCACATTCAGATAACTCTCAAGTGAAGCAGTTTTGACAGCCGAACACCAGTGCGGTAACCTGAGCTCCCGGTGTCCTGTTCAGTGAGATCCCACAGGATTTTCCCCCTGGCTGAAGGGAATCTGCCTGGCAGGAAGGGATTATCACAGTCAGCATCTTACTCTGAATGCCTGGCAGGGAAGCTCTGGGATAGAGAGGAAACACTTAGACATAGCTGCACATATTTACGGGTGCACGTCTCTCTGTGTGTGTATTTATCCAGGTCTGCAGGGACAGGGCACACTGCAATCGCACTACTGGCGTAAAGCACTGTCTACTGATTTATCCCAGTATGACGCTGTCTTTGTGCGGCGATAAATGGGGACAGACGGCGTGGGGCAGTGTGGAATGCTGCGCTCCGGGCTGAGGTTCGGCGATGAGGAAGCCTGACGGCGTGGTGCTCCATCAGAGAGGATGCTCCTGGGAAGATGGAGCTTTCAGCTCTGTGTTCTACAGGGGCTGTGGAGGCTCAGCTCAGCTTGCCAAGTGCTTTGGCCTGGGGGGGTATGTGTAAGTCCAGATGTGCTGGCTGGCATGTCAGGGGGATGATGCCTCCGGGGCTGTGCCAAACCTGGTGCTGCAAATCCCTGAAGAGCACCGGACTTTTGTTGGGGTGGGTTTCAGTGACAGGTAGAAGCTGTTGGGCTGCATTAGATTGAACTCACAGTGAACTGCGTGTGTAGGCTGGGCTGAATTGCCCGTTTCATTCAAATGCTTATGGCTGAAAAGAAGCCTGCTGTGTTCAAGTGTCAAGAGGGGCCAGTGCTGAGCAACCTGTGTCATGGCAGGACCGCGAGTGAGGCGTAAGATGTTAGAAAGTGTGGGTGAACTTTCCTGGTAAACCACGAAAATGAGTATTTTCTTAGCGTCACAGCGGGAGTTTGGTGTGGTTTTCTTTTTTTAAATCTTTTTTGAAGTTTAAAAGCACTTCAAAACCCAAGCATTAAATAAAAGACAGTGTCTGCTCATGTGGGAATTGCCGTGACCCCGTACAGATGGCACAGCTGAAAAGCAGCCCAGCCACGTGCCTCGGACTGGATTTACCCCGTCGGTGCTGACAACGGGTGACGAATTGCCAAGGACCGGCGTCGGGGCAGAGAGCGGGACCCAAAAGGTTATCAGAGTCCGTGTTTTGCCGAGCGAGCGCTGTGGTGAGTCCAGCCCCGCCGGCTGAGCGTGTATGCCGGGGGAAGCATGTGCCAGCCTGACGCATCCTTCCTCCGCGCTCCATCTCGGATGCTTGTGCGGGGGCAGGAAAATAAAAAGCGTGGCTCCGAGGCAGGTTTGGTAGAATTTGCATCTCGTCTCTGTTGGTGCTTGTCTCCAGGCCAGGAAATGAGCTTTCCTTGAAAGTCTGTCTTGAACCGCAGGAGCTGGTAGTGCGGGGCTGGGCGCCCAGGGCTCAGACTCGGCTCGCACCAGCGGAGCAAAATTGGTGGCAAGAATGTGAGTTTGCTTTGTGCTGCTGAAGCATTTGCAGCCCATCTTTGAAGTGCAGTAAGAAAATTTTAATCGGCCTAATTAGCGCAGGAGAATAAGGTATATAGTAAGTAGGACTAATAACTGAAAAATGGCTTTTAATTTTGAGTGCTTCAGTTCTTGCTCTTGCCTGAAATTACATGTGCAAATGCCTGATTTTTCAGCCATCAAAAATCTTGTGCCATAAGAAAGACTGAAGCCACCCAAAATCGGCATTTGTTTGTTGAAAACACATGCTTTGACCTCCGCGCCTAATCCCCTGGTGTAACGCAGATACTGTTGCTCACCCGCCCATCAGACTGCGACCGAGCATCTCTTAATCCGGGGCATTTGGAGAGCTGATTTGTGGCAAGGACACCACTTCAAACTCTTGGAAAGCAGAGCCGTGCACTGCTCCATTGCCGAGCCGCGCTCCTTGATCCTGTGCTGGTGGTAACCCCGGGCAGCACCGGGGAAGCCGGAGGATTAACGTTAATGCGTGTGTAGTGATTTGAAAACAAGAGCTCTGCCTGACGGAGAAGCAGTTGTCTCCTCTTGTAAAAGAAAAAAAAGGATTAACTCCTTTCCTGAAAGCACATTGATTTAGCCAGAACACCACCAGGTCACCTCAGCCATGTCCTGGGTGGTGCAATGGGGTGGGCAAGCGGCTGCAGGACCTGCTGCTCCTTTTTTCAGTCGAGTGTTTCAGGGCGTCTGGAAGCCAAGGACCTGCTGAAAACTCTGGGAGAGGTGGGGGTTCAGGGAGCATCTGGATTCAGAAACCATTAGAATATGGGTTTGCATTTAAAAAATAATAGTAATAATGATAAAAAGTGGCCTAGGTTTTCTAAGGACCACTGATTGAATCCTCGGATAGCAACCTAGGGGAAAATACTGGCATCCCTCATAAACCAACTGCACTGTTCCCTGGAAAATCTATAGTAATTTTCTTCATTTGACCTTGGGCAGAGCTGGGAATTTGGAGAGGGGTTGTCTGATGTTCGTTAAGGGCTGGGAAATGGAGAAGCTGTCCACTAAATGCTGGGTTTGTTATTCTGTGGCATGTTCAGCTTTCCCAGGAAAATAACAGCTAACGTTTGCTTCTAGCATCCTTCCCCGACCTCCCCACACACCCCAACAATATTCCTGCAGAATATTGTTGAGATGAATAAACTCTTATCTCCTTGAATTCTGTTTTTTTCCAATCCCCGTTATGCCTGGGCAGGGGACACCTTTGCCTTGGAGTAGGGGCTGGTTCAGCCTGTGAGGTTTCACCTCTCTAGGTCTCCGCCAGGTTTGCCAGGGAGCACAGCGGCGCACGAATGCACAACTCTTCCTCTACGTCTAATAAGGTCGTTTAACATCCAAGGGAGGAGAACAGCTTTTAATCCTTACTGGATCT
>NW_010407869.1:0-208 GCF_000710305.1 Buceros rhinoceros silvestris | reverse complement strand
CGTCATGGGCAGAATGAGCGTTGAGGAGCTGCATGGCTGAGAAATCCGACGCAGGGATTGCAAAATTAACTTCTAGTTTGTGATTCATGCACTAGATCACACATATAATACACACCTATAATGTGTATATATATGGCATGGCCATATGCGTACATAAAATGTGTAATATATAATATTTATTATAGCATAATGTTATATATAACCTTAT
>NW_010407868.1:95921-100195 GCF_000710305.1 Buceros rhinoceros silvestris | reverse complement strand
CGGGCGCTGCCTGCCCTTGGTCTGCCTTTCCCCCGCGGCGGCGGGCGGTCCCGTCCCGCCCCAGGTGCTGCTGGCAAAGGGACGGAGAAATGTTCTGGGTTTTTTTTTTTTCAATTTTTTTTTCCTTTTTCTTTCTTCCTTCCACCTTCGTCCCGAGGTACTTGCGCATCCGGGGGACAGGAGTGCTCGCAGCCGGCAGCCGTAGGAAATGGTAGCTAATGTGCTCACACCCAAAACATTTTATTCTTTTTGTTTCATCCTTCATCTCCCTCCCAGGGCCGCTGCTTTTATTTCCCCTTCTGAATGACCTACTGGACCGCATTCTCCGCGGAACAAAGGAAGTGCCTTTTTAGCTGGAATCTTCGGAGACCACCAAGGACTCCAGCTCATGCACTGCAATTTCGCACTACTTTCAACAATAACAAAAATGCATGACTGAATGGCTCAAAAATGTGGAGTGTTAGAGGCATTCATTTCAGTCTCGGACACTGTCACAACACAGACAGACCCCGAGTAAATACCTTTAGACGGCTGAGATAGAAGCTGGGGGTAATCTTTACCATTGGTGTGCCCTCCAGATATGCATACATTATCCTTTTCATTGACAAAACTAAAATGATTTCAGTCAGTTGCGCTTTTATATTGTCAGACTAATGATATGCGTTGAGCCTACATCTGTTTGAATAAAATTGCAGGCCCGTTTGCTTCTCCAAGAAATATTTTAATGAGAAACGTCTGACTGGTTGCAGTTAAACTGCTTTCTACCCTTCGCCCTCCCTGCTTCGTAAAATGGTCCCTAATAAATAGGTTTGGATTTGATTTGAGGTGCCGGATCAGGACGTGAGCAGGCTTTTCCTCATACGTCTGGTGCTGGGAAGGTTTGACCAAGTCCTTATTTTACATATTGTTTGAGATAACTTGGTGAGGGTGTTGGGAGTAGATCATGCTGACAGGGCTTCCATTTGAGGCTCTAAAGCTATTGTCGGTTTGACCCTGTGCTTTTGAAATAAGGGGTCAGGGAAATGTGATGAGGAAGGTAAGATTATTTGACAAAAGAAGAGCTTTCTGCAACGACATGCTGAAAATATTGGCTTGGTGATGTTGCTGTTCAGGGGTGTGGGAGTTTGTGTCTGGCCTCACTTGGAAAGCAACAGGTCTTGCAAAGTTACGTTTTAAATGTCATCCTGCTCCGCAGGGTGTTTCGGAGAGGATGGTGGAAGTCTTTAAAGGAGGTGTGCTGTGTACAGCTTTAAAGCGTGGTGTACCTCAAGTGCGACTGCATTAAAATTAAACTTTGAGTGGGGTGCTACACCTGCTGCAGTTTCACATACCCCCCCGTGAATTCATGTGGTTTTGGCGTGTGTCGTGTTTAGAGGCTCCAGATCTCCCCTCTTGCTGCTCAGCGGGTGTATGCGGACGGGCAGAAGGTGACCACGGGCCCCACTGCTGGTCTTTAACGTTGTGAGTGTGTGGTGCTTCACCCGCCACTGCCTTTGTGGGGTCAGCGCAGGCAACCCGCGTGCTGTGGGCTGGGTGGGAAGTGCCACCTGGGATAACGCTGGAGGCCAGGGTCTGGCACCGGGGTGGAAGGTCTGCGGTGTGTATTGCCAAACCTTTGATTTCAGTTGGTGTTTCGGGCGATAGCGGTGTGTTTTCGTTCGGCTGGGCGAATTGGAAAGTCGGTTACCTGGGAGCCTGGCTAATCGGTGAGACCGAGATAAATGTGTGTGGGAAAGAGCTGTGTCTTTGGGCGAGTATCCCGCTGGGGCGTTGGTGGAAACTGGAGATTTGTGATTGGTAGCACCTCTCCGCTCACTAAGCCGTGGTGGAGAACAGGTTGGAGAGGGCTCAGCAGGCTGTGGTGCTGATGGGATGATGTGTGGAACCACGCTTGTTACTGGCATGAACTGGGGTCTGAAATCCATCAGGTGGTTCTTTAGATTTTTGTACCAGTTTGGTGGATTGTGCTTTGTTCTCCCATTCTCTTACAGATTTGCTTTAGGTCACAGTGCGCAGACAGACACTTCCTAGCACCTTTCCAAAAAGGTGTCCTAAAAGCTGTGGGAAATGAGTTTCTGCAAGCGCAGTGACTTCTTTACTGTCAAAGCGGGGAGTATGGATCCTGCAAAATGTTGGCCTTGGATTGCTGAAGTGAAGCTGCTGGGAGGCGTGGGAGGATGTGCCCCTGCACAGGTCTGTGTGAGAGTGAATAAAACTCGCCCTCGCTGCATGGGCACAGGAGTCCTTTGGGGTTTAGCAGCCTCTCGCATGGACGTTTTTGCCACGTTGATCTTCTGGAGCAGTAGGTGTGTATTTATTCTTCCAAGGAAGGGCCCATTCCAGCAATCTTTTTGTCTGTATCATTGCCATTTCAGTCACATTAAACGGCTATTCTTGTCCCCAATTCCCTAGGAGTTCAATTTAATATTTGTTTAGACCAGGTTTAGGCTGTAATTAGAATGTGCATAAATGGCAGGTTACACCTTGCTGAAGTACATACGCATTTCTGAAAGAAGTGTGCAGCCGCTCAACTCCTTGCTTGCTTGATACGAGGTGTACGGTGTGTTATTTGTACTGTGGAATGCACAGGAATTGTTTCCTTTCCTCTTAGCTTGGTGTTATAGGTGTAAAGACAGACTGCTGCTGTACATCCGCATGGAAGCATTTCGTAAGTCCCGGCCCTTTGGTACTTACTCCCTTGTATCCGAGTGATCTTCGGTAGCTGTGCACCCACAGCCCTGTGATGTGTAAAGCTCACGGGAGTGGCGAGATGCCATCTTGCTGCTGTTGCTGGGGAGATCAGTGCTTGTGTAGAGCTGGTGTAGATGGTTGGTTTGTGAAACTTGACTCTCGATAGCGTATAGATAGTAGGTGGTATGTGGAGAGCACCAGCCTGTAACTGGTTTTAAGATTACTTTAAAAGTTGCCTGAGGAAAGGGCACATCTCAGGAAGGTCTCAGTCCTACAGCCTGTAGCTGCTCGCTTTGTTCAAATGCTACCTGGAAGGTATCGTTCCTGTCTCTGGGTGATGGAGCAAAACTCCCCGGGAGTGACCGTCTGCAGGGGCTGCTTACCCCGGTTGGTCTGGTGCTGGTGTGGCTGCAGAATGAAATGCAGTCCGTGGCACCTGGAGAGCCACGGTAGGTGGCTGTAATTTAAAAACAAAAACCACCAGCCTTTCTTTCAGGAGGTTCTTTCTTGCCCTCAGGTGTTAAGTAGATAGAAATTCCATCCTTTTTCGTGCTAATTGGAAGAAATAGATGTTTCTTTTCCTGGATTGAAAGAAATCTTGTCTGTTGGTGGAAAGTGCTATCAGTTAACCTGCGAATTTCCTGCAGAAGTTTTCATGGTACCTGGAGGCAGGCTTGAGTGGAAGATGCTTTGCTGGGGAGCACAGAGCAAGCCTGGAGCCTGCCTTTGCAGGGAGGTAGGCACAAGCAGCAGTCTGCGTTCAGTCTTGGTGAAGATGCTCGATGAAATCTTTCTCTCTATTTAAACTGAATTAATGGAATAGCTACGTTTATTTGCTGGGAGTGATGGAATGCAGGTCTTTCACTGTGACAGAGGAGATCACTTGACCACTGATTTTTGCACTCATGGGATTTTGCCTGAAGTACCCTGATGTTCTGCTGTTGCTTGTCCTTGATGTGTCTGTGGTTGTCAGCTGGATACTGATGTATCACTCCAGTGTGCGCTCTGGGTTGATCAGGAAGGCTGCTGTGTTAGCGTTGCTGTTTCACATACAAAGTTCAGCACACACTTTTCAGTTTTTCACATGCTTCTCTTCTGTGCAGCCTCTTCCAAACCGAGAAGCAGTTACTGGATCTCATCCAGGACTCTGTGACTCGTGCTGTCTGGTACTGCTGAGCCTGTGGCAGTCAGTCTGCACAAGACAGGTCCTCGCCATCCGTTTGAAGGTGTGGAGCTACCTGGCCACCAGCTGTTTGCAGTGACTCTTGTTCGGTGAAGGCAGTGGTCCTTGGCAGGCAGGGTGGTTTCTCCTGCCTGGCATGTGTTAATGGAGCAATTGCCTGACCACCCATGGGTGAGGAAGTGACCATGGGAGAACATCCTTGCGGCAAACACAAGTGCTGGCATGGAAAAGTAAACGAGAGAATCACTTGAAGTATTTTTAGCTGCTTCTAATGTCATTTAGCAGCTGGAAACAGTGGGAGGGGAGAGCTGGCAGCATGCAAGTCGCCCGCAGGCCACCGGCGAGTGCCTCGGCGTCCGGCCGGTGCTGGCCGCTGGGGGGGCCGGGGGGCACTGGGCAG
>NW_010407868.1:90273-95771 GCF_000710305.1 Buceros rhinoceros silvestris | reverse complement strand
CCGGTGTGTGCCACGCCCCCGCCCGCCGCTCGCCTGGGACTCTGCTTTCTCTCTGTAAATCTGCAGCGCGGGGTTTTGTTCGACTGCAGCAGCGCGCCGTGTCCTAGCAGCCGGCAGCACGAAGCATGTGGTTAGCAGCAACTGCTTGCAGTGGTCCAGGCTGAGTGGGAGTATCGTTTTCCTTGGCAGACACTTCATAGAAAGTTCTGTTTTTTCTGCCAGAATAAGCAGTCATTACATTCCATACAATTCATAGTCAAATTATTATCTATTGTTAAAATTGCCTTAATTATCAGATGTTTCCTTAGACGTGTAGCTGTTTTTTAAGAGGCTGAATAGATGTGTGTACATTGTGCAGGAGGCCTGAGCTGCACTATGTTTTCAGTACTGTTTTGTAGTTTCAGGGAGATTTTCTGTGGCTTTCGTATGTCAACAGACTTTTTATTGTTGCTGAAATGGCAGCAGAGCAAGGCCGACATGGCAGTGAGGCGCTGGGTTTGCCTGTGGTCTCTGCCTCTCCCCTCTGCCACGGTATTTATCCTTGATACCTGTGGAGCCAAGGAAGTTCAGGCTGAAGCATCACTGTTGTGTGCAAGCAATAGGTGTGAGATGGGTGAAGGTCCCAGGCAAGCGTCTTCTGTCTTGGAGATGTGTAGGTAGCATCTCCCCAGCAGGGCTGGGACCTCTTGTCAAGAGACTGGAAGGGTCCAGGTCATTCGAGGTGGCGACGTCTGTGGCCTTCTCCTCCTCTGTGGTGTTAGCTTGTGGCTTTTGCAGACCCCACTCTGCTGGTTATGTGCAATGAGTTGTCAACCCTGAGAGCATCTTGGAGTCTGTGCGGATGGAGAAGGACTGCCAGTGCTTCTTGAGAGGTGTTGGATGTGTAGCTCTCGCCTCCTGCCCTCTCCACCTGTAGCTGTTCCCCCAGTAGGTAGAGGGGTGCTCACCACGGGACTTACATGGGCTCAGTCTTCATATCTCCCTTCTGCTCTTCTCCCCAAACCACAGGTTGGGCGGCAGCAGGGTGGAGCATCAGGATTATCCTGTCTGCTGCAAAATCCTTCGCCTCCTCCCAGAAGAGGAGCAACCCTCTGGGGCCCAATTTCTTGCTTTTGTTCTGCTTTTTAGGGGGGTCAGGGGGTGGTGGAGGCAAGGAAATTCTTGCTAGCCAAAGAGGTCAGGGTGTGCTTCTCCTTGCCGGCGGCTGCTGGGGGCTGAGATCAGGCTGCCAGCCTCGGTCTCGGGGGCAATAACCTCCTTGCATTCCTCACATTCCTCCTGCTTTCTCTTTCTTTTGAGATTATGAAGATAACTTCCTTCTCTCATTGCTAAGCAATGCGAGGGCCAGCAAAACTCTTAAATTTCCCCCTTGCTCCCTAAATTACCTTGTGTGCTCCAGGATGCCCCATAGCAAAGCTCGCCGGTGCCCCGGAAGGGGCAGTTTGTGCTGCCCACTGGGTTTTGTGCATCTCAGGAAGAAAGCTGCTGCTTGTATTAAATTTTTCTTAATTGTCAAGCATTTTAATTAAAAGAGAACAACTTTGTTGTAGTGCGTTTTACCCGCTTCCTGGTTTGTTAAAGATTTTTCCTTGTGTTTCATGAAGCTATTTTACTTTTCTAGCAGACATTTCAGGTGGTTTGTGGTTTTTTTTTTGCCCATGCAGCCCCACGCAGGCCGTGGCTGAAGCTTTGTATTTGTTCCAGGGATTTTCTTCTTGTTTCCCTCTTTTCTAGTCTGGGAAAGATGCTCATAGAAAAGCAGTGATCTGGGAAGAGGGGAGCCAGTGAGGAGGTGTTGGAGGCTCCACATGCGTGGGGCTGGTGGTAGCCACATGGGCTGTTGGCAGGCTTTGCCTCCACGAGAATGTGGCTGTGGGTGTGATGGTTTTCTTAGGACAGTGTTTTCTGCTACAAGTGGCCGTGACCAGTGCAAGTGTCTTCCCCACTGGTTTGTGCCTTGTGGCCTGACATGTCGTGTGTCAGTGTGGGGTAGGATGGAGAAGGGGTGCTGCAGTGTTTCACCTCGCCGGCAAAGTGCAGTGCTTGAAAGAATGGAGACGGTGCTTAAAAAGTGGTGTGTGTGTGGGGGTACCTACCAGAGGGATTGGCCTTGGTTAAAGGCTGCCCAGTGTTGAGTTTAACGTGAAATTAGGATTGTAGTGCCTCTTTCCCAATGTAAAACACTGCCTGATTTCTCCTCCCCCACCTCAAAAAAATAAAAAAGCACTCTGAGAAATACTCGTCTTTTTTTTTGTTCATCTTTGAGTAAAAAAAATAAACATCTGATCGTTTCCAGTCTTCCTACGCAGATTTTCTGTGATTTATTCATCTGGTGGGTGAGGGACTCAGACGTGTGCAAGTTCCCTGTGAGGGACTCCTCACTTGGTTGGTTTTGGGGTAGGAAAGGTCCATGGTCAGCAGAGACCTTGAGTAAAGGATTTTGAAGAAATATTTCTCTTAATGTTTCCAATTTAGAAGTTGAGAATTGTCTGGATTTTAAACAAATTCAGATGGGAGCAAACAATGATGAAATGTTTAAAATATGTTTCAACATTTTTGTGGAAATAAGAACTGTTCTTACACAGGCGAGGCTGCAGCTTTTGGAAGGTGAAAATGTGCTCCCCTTACACTTTGTCAGCATTGTTGCTGCTGCTTTTTTTCTTTGTCTTTTTTAAAAAACGCTCGTAGGAAATTGGCTTTGGTAACTGAGGTTCTACAGAACCACAGCATCCAATAGCTGTTCCTTTCCAGGGGTCACACTGAGGTTAGTCTGAGTAATGTGCAGGTGGTTTAACCTCTTGTGGTTTGTAGTGCTATTCTAGAAATTACTGGTGATTTGGGGTGTGTTAGAGTAACAACTTCACAGGAAAACCCAAAATGTCATGGTGTCTGGTTTTCAGAGAGCTCTGACCGCTTGCCCTGTGAAAACCAGGCACCTCGTGGTACGTCCCTCGAGGGATTGGAAAATGTAGTTAAAGCCTTTATGGCCCGTTGAATTTACTTTTGAAAGATGCCAAAGTAACCCTTGGCAAATTGTTTACCTGCAGTGACTTACAACATCCTCCTGTGCTGGATGCTCGGTGTTGGGTCACATTGTCCTGTGTGGCCAGTCCCCTGGCAGTGGCTCTGATGGAGGAGCAGCCGTGCCTGGACCCCCAGATCCCCGGGGTTTAGGGGATTTGCTGGCAGTGGAGGACCAGCTTTAGGAAATTATGAGCTGGGGCTTTAGCTTGGTAGCATTGATAGTTTGGTATAAAAAGCTCTGTGTTGCAGGCTGCGATGACAGGGGGTGATAAATCACTCTTGGCTGGTGCTACAGGTTCTAATAATGGTGTTTTAAAAAGATTACATGGGTTTTAATACACACTTTTTGCTTCTTTGTACTCTGCTCTTTTTAAAGAGTGGAGCCTGTTTCGATTCAGCGTTCTTGGAACATGAAGATGGAGCCAGGATTTTTACTGTGTTGAAATGCAGTTTTCTGCTTCTCCTACAAACAGGAGGATCTCGTTTAAGTGTCTTTATAGCCAACTGGCAGAGTCCTCTTTACAAGGGAGCTGGCTTGTTTGTTTGTTTTAAAGGTAACTTTGTCCCCTGGAAGATTAAAGAGCAAGCAGCTTCGCCCAGCTCTGGTGGGTGCTATTAGACAGAAATTTGTGATAGGGACAGACTTTGCTTGATAGCAATAAGGGGGAAAAATAACCCCCTACACCCTCCCTGGTTTTCCTTGGCCCGTTCCCAGGGGAGGACAGGGCATTTATGTGATCAAAGAAACCAACACAATTATAAGCCTGATGGAAAATAAGTCCCTTTCCAGGTATGCGTGGGCACCTGGGCGGGCTTTACCTGTGCTCTGAGTGGTGCAGGGTGGGTATTATTTGTCCACCTGCTAACCATTGGGTTTCCGAAGCGTGGTGGCTGGCAGTTTTGGGGGAGCACAGGGTGCTCGCTGTCCTGGGGCGATGAGGAACCAGCGGCAGTGCCCCCTGCCAGGGCAGAGGCACTGGGAGCAAGCAGCTGGCAGAAACCCAGTGTGCATATCAGAGGTCAGAGCAGTGCCACTGGTTTTGTTTGGACTGGAGGGAAACAAACAGGCTTCCTCCTGAGTTTTGGCGTGGTTCAGAGATGGAGCTGAGGGTGCCATAGGACCGTATGCTTTTCTTCTTGGTGGGGGGAAAACCAGCTTTGATAGAGTCTGCTAATGATTCAGGGCTGTTTACATAATAATTATGGTTGGCTTTCATTAGCTCTCATAATGAGATTGCTTTCTTCTAGTTCAGTCATTTGCTGGTTTGGTTTTATGTGCTTCTGCCTCCCTGCTCCCTGAGTACAGCAATGGGCTTGTGCTGGACTGAGGAGGGAGCATGAGGGCTTTAAGCCTGGCCTGACCTTGCTTCCCCAGCTCCAGGCGTGGAAGAAAGCTCACAACATATCATCGTGAAGGAGAGGAGGTGAAGGGGGCTTGTATTGCTGGGACAGCTTCTGAGAGACCCAGGTGGCAGTTTGGAGCATCATAGTGGTTCAGAGCATCACAGCATCTTAGTGGAGTTGGACTTAAATCCATTTTGGGTCATTTCTCAGTACTGTGCTCATCTTCATACTAAAAACTCTTGATTTTAGCGATTTGCAAGGGAGTCCACTGACCTGCTTCCACTGGGAGGAAGAACCCGCGTCCTTTTGCCTCTGAGATCCACCGTATCAGGTGCTCTAATCTGTGATGGTCAATGGACATCGTGGATCTTTTTTGTTCATACAAAGCTACTGGATTACGTGCTGCAGCCTAACCTTGATATAGTGCTTGTTTGGTTCCCATGTCTGAGTAATCGTGAACGGTGGCATTGCTGTACGACAGGCTGCCAGCGCCTGCCTCCTGCAGCATCCTGCCATCTGAGCAGCGGTGCCAAGAAGCTGCCAGGCTGAGCTCCTATTGAATAAGTAATGTCACTGCGAGGAGAGCACAATAGCGTGAGCGCTACCTTTTGAAAAGGTAAGATTGGGTGGTGTTTTGTTGTTTGGGGTTTTGTGTTTTTCCTTTTTAGCTTAATAGCAGGTGTTGCCCTTTCGGAGCAGCTCTGATGGAGGAGCCAAATATGGGCACACAAGACATGGCTGGCAGAGCTGACCCTGTGGGCGCAGCGCTGCTCCGGAGCAGCACGAGTCCCCGTGGGGCAATGGGTGCTCACTTGGTGGGTGCTGTTGGGGGAGGGTGGGGCGTTTGCATGGCTTTGCAGATGTCACTTGCTGTCCTAGCGGTGGCACATCCTCTCCCCTTTGGTTGCAAGTGACTATTTCTTTAGAAATACCCCCCAAACTAATTGCTGACAGTGGTAGATTAAGGGCTTGGCTGCTGGAGGGAGGGTCCAGGCAGAGGATGAGTTGACTTTCTTCTTTGTAAAACAAAACTCCTTTTTGAGGGACTTGGGGAAGGTGGTGATGCTCTCAGCCAGTGGTTTCTGCTAATTAACGTGAGTTAATTGGGGCTGGTTGGAGAGCCGGGGCTT
>NW_010407868.1:68844-90146 GCF_000710305.1 Buceros rhinoceros silvestris | reverse complement strand
GGTGGGGGGGCAGGGCTGTTTCTGCCCCGTTGAATCCAGCCTGCCAAAGGGACGTGGAGATCCCGGTCCAAAGGTCCTGTGGAGCAAAACTCCACATAACTCGGCTCTCTGCTTTATTAAAGGCTCCTTTATACCGTTTTTTTTGCCGTAACCCCTCTAAGAACAGCCAGCCTTTTCAGCAGCCTGAATCCTCCCTTACCGGGAAGGCTTCTGTGCGGGGAACAGCCTGGCTGGCACGGTGCTGCACTGAAAACACCGTCTGTCCATGATGCCAGGCGAGCCTGGTCCTCCCGGCCAGCCGTTGCCAGCCTTGCCGACACCAGGAGTGGGTCCACTCTCCAGCCAGCCAGCTCAGTAGGATACTGAAAAATAGTTGTGGCGAGTAGGGGTTAATTTCTAGGTATCAAAATATGCACAAAAGGTTAAACAAGACTTCCTCCGTGTCAATGAATTATAGCTTTAAAATATTTGCATTCTTTCCTGAAAGATTTAGGAATAATTACATAGCACTCAGGGGCAAGGCATTGCCAGATAAACTTAACAACTCTATAATTTGTACTCGAGGCAGGGTTTCCTGTAAATGATAGCTTTGTTTAATTTTACAATACTGCTTCCAAATGTTTGCCGGGTATGAATTGCCGGCTAAACTGGACTTGTGAATCTGGAAGACTATTTATTTGTTTGTTATTGCGGACAATAAAAGCTGCTGTATTGGGCTAAAACTTGGCGTCTCCTGCACAACTTCTAGGCATCCCTCCCCAGGCAGGCTTGATGGGGTGGGCAGCCGATGGAGGGTTTGAGCAGCTTCCCAACTTCTCCGTACAAAATCCCTAAGCTGCTCTAGGGTCTTGTCCTGCTCTGCCTTTATTTTTCTGGGGTTGGGAAAGGAACGCTGCAGTCGCAGCACACATACTTTATTTCCATTACTCAAAGCTGGAGTCATGCATAGTTACAGCCAAAGACACTTCAGCAGCTCTGGGGATAACAAGATAGCTGACAGACTGGAATGCAGATTTATCAGGGGTAAAAACTGGCAAAATTCCTTATTCCTGATTCTTCTTTTTAAATAGGCCCTTCATGCTCCTGCTGCATGAGCCCACCGTAAGTTTTAACCCCTAGTGTTCTCCCAGCTGGGTCTGGGGGTGTGTGCCGTGGCCACCCGTTTGTCTTCTGGGATTAAATTGCTCAGTCCCCCTTGGTTCCTAGGTGTTGTTTTTAAACTGTGAAGCTCTTCTAGAAGTGTCGTAAATGTTTTTTTATTTTAAAGTGCAGGCTTTTGCACCAGATGCGTGTCTGAGTGACCACAGAAAGTAAATTTTACTATATGTTGCCTTTGGACTGACAGTTTGGGAGACTACCAGGCAGTTAACGCAGGAGGATTGTGCCATAAAATCCGCTTCCTTAGGATTCGATTCATATTAATTTATTTCAGAGCAAATCTGTTTATTGGCCTCAGTTACATTTTGATGTAGAGCTACTTTTCCTGCGCCTTTGTTAAGACCTGGAAATATTTATATTGCTGTGAGAAATAGGTCATCTTCGGCTCTGTGGCTTTTCAGTAATATATATATATATTCTAATATTCTGAGACATTAAGCAATTTCTTTTGGGGGAAACAAGTTATGTCAGAAGAAACACACTTGAAAGTTAAATAGCTGAAGTGAAGTCTCTCAATTACAGGAGCTAGGTTCAGACAACAAGTCAAGCTGTTTAAGGAAAGAGTTTCAAGTTAAAATTTAACCTTTCCCAAATCTTCTCTGAGCAGGTCATGGTGCAGCAAGAATGTGGTGCACCTCGTGGTGTCAGCCCAGTACGGGAGCCCAGGGAGAGGGCTCTGACGTGGCTGTCTGCAGGGTGGGTGGATTTGGAGCTGGTGGTTGTGCCTGTGGTTGTGCGTCTCGACTGGCGGAGAATGAAGAGAATTTCACTTTTTATTGGAAAAGGAAAGGATTGCTCAAGGATTGCAAAACACTTTGTTTTGGAAAAAGTGTCATTGTTTGAAAATAGCATGAGAGCAGGAGGGGGGGCCCTGTCCCTAAGCCTGCCCCAGTCTCAAATGTTCTTCTTACCTGGAGGCTCAGGTGAAGCTTCCAGGCTTCAGTATTAGCTTGGACTTTAATCCCAGGGTGTCCAGACTGGAAAGCTACAGTTCTTTCATCCCTGTGGTGATGAAAGATGAGAAACCTTGGGTTTTTTCTTTTCTCCTTTTTTTCCTTTTATTTTTTTTTTTAAGAGGGAGTAGAGTTGAAAAAAAAAGTCTGGAGTGGTAGGCAGAAGCACTGAAGTCTGGGTGCACTGAAAACACCTGAAACCTGGTTGTAGTAGGCGCTTGGGTTCTCACGGGAGAGTTGCCACCTCCTGATTCTCTGCCCTCCATGTGCTTTCTGCCCTGTCCCTGCGTTTATCTCCTTGGCTGAGCTCCAGGCAGGTCGATGTGAACCAGCGTGGCCCCTCGCCGCTTTGCTGCGGGCGCTTCTGTAGGTGCTTCTTGGCTTCTTTTATCCTGGTACATCCGCGGGATGGGTTCATCCGCGCAG
The DNA here is from genome assembly GCF_000710305.1 of Buceros rhinoceros silvestris. NCBI lineage: Eukaryota > Metazoa > Chordata > Aves > Bucerotiformes > Bucerotidae > Buceros > Buceros rhinoceros. The sequence continues at coordinate 87,609 of NW_010407868.1, read as the reverse complement.
TGGAAAGCTGCTCTGGTCGCAGCCTGGTCATCCCCTGGAAACACCCAGCCCACGCGGGAACGCCACTGATGGCAGCCCTGCTAGCACCGCTCTGTGTCACCTGCGGGTTGCTGAATGCCTCCCTGCTGTGGGGACTGCCCATCTCTCTCCGGGCTTTTTTTAGCCCCAAACTTTATAATATGGACTGGTTTGGCTGACAGAGGGTGCTGGGACAGCAGCGGCTGTGGGGGTGGCATGGGAGCCCCTCTCCCTGCTTGCGGAAGACTAACTCCAGTGGTAAATGCATCCTGTTCTCCAGTCAGCCATCCCTTCCGGGGGCTGGCAGCGCATGGAGGCTGTTTACCTTCCTGCCAGTGGATTTTGGATGGTACAGCCTGGGAGGTGGATGGCAAAGGTCCTGTTTGCACTCGCTGCTCCCCCAGGTTTCTCAGGTCGCTTAAAAAGACAAAATGACCCCCTTTGATGCCTGCCAGCAAAAGCCTCGATGCGCCCGTGCCCTGGTGTGATAGGATGCTTTCAGCCAGACTTGTTGCTTTTCAGTCCCACCGGATCTGTTTGCACAAGCCCAGCCACTGTGCACGAGCGGGGATCAAAACTGGGGAGCCTCAGCCCTGGGTACCGCAGAGACTGTCCACCTGCAGACCCAGACGTGCCTTTTCCAAAATGCCTCAGAAAATGTGACCCTGTGTTGGCTGGAGGAGAGGAGACCGTCCTGGGCGGGGGTAGGGCCTGCTGCTGGCTGCAGGGGAGATCCAGGTTTTGGGGCCCTTTCCAGGCTTGGGAAACGTTTCTGCAAAAGCAGAGGCAGGGCCTGGGTGGCTTGGCTGGCATGGGCAGCACGAGCCATCCAGCATGTGGGATGGGCAAAGCCACCTCAGATGGGGGGAGTGAGAGGCGCCGTGTTCCCCCATCCAGAGCAGCACCGAGAAGGCGTGTGCCAGCATGGTGAAACGGGTTTGGAAGGAGGGTCAGGAAACCAGAAAAGATGGTCTCGTCTTAAAAGGCTGAAGTGGCCCCTTGGGGCCCTCCTGCGCTCCCTGTGGGTCATCGTCCTCTGCAGCCGCGTCCTTCATCTGGAGTGGTGCCGTCCTTCCTGGGAGGATTTTGCTCAAACAAACTTGGTGGTGCAGATTGCTGAAAAGGTGTGGAGATTTATCTATGCTAATGTGAGGAGGAAGAGGAGGAGTGCCCATATGAAGCAGCCAGCAGATAAGGCTGGTGTTCACAGCTGTGTCCTGGGGAGCGGTGGTAGATAGGGTGTCTTGGAGAGGGGGAGAAAGAGGAATTCTTAATTTTGTGATATCCTTATCTTAATCCTTTCTCCCCTCTCTGCCAGCCCTCTCCTCGCCTCTTCCAGCGTACGTTAACTACTCAGCCTTGCCTTTTCCACAAAGACTGGCAGGCTGCTAGCTCCAGACCTGGGGAATACATTGGGAGTCTGTTCCAGCAGCAGGATGGGTTTTCAGACGTCGGTTGTATTATGCTGGCTGAGCACAGTGCACTGCTTGTGTGAGCTGGGTGGCTTCTGTAACAGATGCCCGGGCCGTTAAAAAGGTAACGCTTGGTGGGAGTAGCAGGCAAGGGCTTAAAAGCACATTTTTCAGGTAAAAATCTTACTTGCAGACTCAGCTGTGGTCTTAGCTCTGAGGTGGTTTGTCTAAAGCTGAGATGCGTGTTGTGTAGGGGATGGTTCACACTGTCACTGGTGCCAGGGGCTCTGTGCTCCTATCCCAGTGCTGCCGCTCCCAATAAATGCCCCCAGGTGAGGAGGCAGCGACCCTGGCATCGAGCTCTGCCATGGTGGCATCTCCCCAGCAGATGTCCTGCCTGCCGCACCCAGGGTAAGGCAGAGCTGGCACTGGTGGCTCTCGCCTCTCTGGGGCCTGGAAATGATCTTCTCCGCCATTCTTCATGGGTGCTAAACCTGTGGCTGGAGGGAAGGTTTCCACTCTTCCCTCACTGGTTCTTAGCTGTGCATCGTGGCCCAGTTTTCAAAGGTCTTGGGAGAGTTTCACCTTGGGATTTGTGGTGCTGGACCTCCCCTCTCTCCTGTTGTGCCGCTTACTTGCCTTTCTCCATGCAATCCTTCAGGCTTAGCTGTGTGTGGGTTTTGGAGGCTTGTTTTATTTACATGAACGGTTCTCAAAGTTCAGCTGAAAAGCAGCTTTTCTTCCTGCGAACGGCCAGGAACCACTAGTGTGTGATCTTTGTGTATAAAGTTGCCTTTCTCCGCTTATAAACAGTGGCCCTAGGATGGATGTGTGGTGGACCTGTTTAGGTTTAAATCTGACCCACCTCCTTGTTTTCAGGGCTGCATCCCCTTTGAGCAATGTGTTTGTTCCTGCCTTTTGCAGTAACACATAGTGTGAGTTTTTTAACCTTTAAAATTGGAAAGTCACATCAAATTGTGGTATCCTGCTGCAAACAGCAGTGTATGGGGTTTTTTTCCCCCTCACACAATATCATATCACAGATTGCTCATTAATTTTCTGAGCAGCCTTTCTTCTGATGTCCTGGCAAGTCAGGACCCGATAGCCACAGAGAGCCCATCGGCATGTCCCGATGGCCTCTGGTAGCTCTGACTGTGGGAGGGACTGAGCTGGGAGGCACACGTGCATGCCTTGGTCCTCCAGCTGCAGTGGAAGTGTTGCTGTGAGATCGAGCTCTGGTGGCTGTCCCTCCCACAACCCTTCATCCGGGCTTGTTTCCCCAAGCCTGGTTTGCATCAGATTGATGCAAGCTAATTATTTCTGAAACCCTTTTAATTGGTGCCTCTTTCTGGTCCAGCTGAAATTGGGAAATTGTTTCTAGAGTCATGAGCAGAGGGAAGACATAGGGCAGAGCAGCATCCCCCATGGCCTTCCTTTCCAGGAAGGCAGGCTGGAGCGAGGGGTTGCAGCGTTGCTGGGGTCACCGATGAGGGAAGAAAAGCCTTCGTGTGCTTTTATGGGCAAGGCTGAAGAATGCAGCGTGCATCAGACTTGCTGCTCTGCTGGGTATTTGTAATGTGCAGTTATGTAGTGAGGTGTAGTGCGGGTTCCTGCAGATAAACTCAAAACTGAGTTGTGGCTGCGATGCTCTGGAGCAGCATCTGTGGGTCAAGGGCAGTAGTTTCCCCAGACTCCTATTCTGGAAAGCCACCCTGCTCTGGGAAGTTCCTGGCTGAAACACAGGGCCCAAAACTGGGACAAGCTGTCAGTCTGGCTTGCTGTGGAAGGGGCTTTGCCTGTGGCCAGGCTGAGAGGGTCGTCCTGCGCTGAGCTAAAGCGGGGGAACAACCAGGCAGCTGCAAGCATGGAGCAGCACAAGTGCTCTGCCTTCCCTTTGGTGGCAAAACTGTCTCCGTGTTGCTATGAAAATGTTTGTGGAAAACTTTCCATTTATAACTGAAGTCTCATTTATGTCTGCCCAAGACCTGCTCTGGGACTGAATGAGCACATGAGATTCTTTGGTCCTTGAGGGGGTTGGGAAAACAACTGCTCCACCAGCTCGCAGCCCACCTGCCCTCAGGGAGCTGGTATTTGGGAGCCGGTAGGGGTTCGTCAGGAGTGGTGCTAGGGCTGAGCAGGGCAGTGGATAGAGTAGCGCTCTCAAACTGTCTTAGTTTGTGAGCCCTCTAAAAATTAATTTCCAGGGGGGCCACAGCCTCCTGTATTGCAGGCTTCAGACTGCTGCCTGTTCGTGTGCTTCCACAGACCCCTCCAGTCGCCCCCAGACCATAAGCTGAATTTGAAATGCTTAGTCAGAGCCAAACTGTCTTGCAAAAATGTGTGGATACCAAAGGCCAGATTTTCATATGCATTTTGTGTATCTTTTTCTGGAGTCTCTTAACCCGCTCTAAATTCTTAAGTTATCTGCATGTTGCTCTACTTGGCGAGCTCTGCGGGCAGGGGAAGGGCTTATTAATGTGGGTTTTCACATAGATAAGTGTGTTTGTGAAGTACTATTGATACATGGAAATATCGGTGGATGCGTGGAGAAGAATCAGCTGCTTTGTGATAGCTGTGTGCCAGTTCCTTCATTAGAATATCCTTACAAAATCCAGTTGTAGCAAAGCGTGTTGTGAAAAGAGGATGCGTATTTCTGTGGCCTAAAAAGAAGAAAAATCAAACCAAAACCACAACCACCCCTCCTTAGTAAAAGTTTTGCGCACGTCGGAAACAAAGGCATTGGCATTTGCTTGTCAGAGCTAATAAGGTTTGCTTGGATCTTAATTTTTCTGCTTGATTTCACAAAGTAATTGAAACTTCCTTTTTGCTGCAAGCTCTTTTTTTCTCTCTCTCTTTTTTTTAATATTCTTAAAAGAACGTCTTTTGGTCAGTGGGTTGATGGAATTTTGCTCAGAAGGCAGGCGGGGTTCGAGCGCACGGAGCGACTGGTCGGTCAAAGCTTATAGGACAAATTACTTGTCTGCAAGTCATTCCTCCAAGCTGAAAACCACCTAGACCAAATAAACCTTGAACTAGAGTTTTGTAGGAGCACGTCAGTGAAGCTTTTGTAATCGCAATGATCTGATAAAACCTTAAAAACCAGGGTTCCCATAAAGAAAGTAGTAGTTCTACTTGAGGTGACAAAGCACACATCTGGTAAACTGCTTGCTACCTCCTGATGACCTGTGAAACAGCAGAGTCCCCTCTCCAGAGGAGAGGACACCAAACTGTTGGTGCCATACCCCTGCTCTGCGGGACACACACCCACCCCCTCACCGAAAGAAGTTCCTTTGAGAGCAAAACCAGCGGCTTTTGAAGAAGGAGCATCCTCTATCTCACATTTGCAATTGCATGACTATGGTGTCTTGCTGCCCACCTCCCCGCTGGCACCGCGCAGGGAGTTTTAGAGGTTAGGAGAAGGAGGGGCCTGGGTAATTGAAAGCAAACAAACAGCAAAGACAAAAAAAGAAACATAAAACAGCAAATCCAAAGCCACAAATAGAAAACAGACTTTCCAGATTGATTAGTTCAAATTTGTTTATTTGAAGTCCCAAAAGTTTGCATGGTCTCTCTTTCGGGGTGTCTCTCAAATTCGGCAATATGTTAACCATGTGTTTTTCGGATCAAGAAAGACGCTGGGTTTTGGGGTGTTGGTCTTGTCTTAAACTTTAAATTGGAAGGGGGGTGGCAGGCTCCCAAGACCAATTTGTCGCCTTGACGTGCAGGTGATGCTCTTGAGAGCTTTACGCTCTGTAAAACTTCTGTTACATGGAGGATTTTCCTGCGGCATCTTAAAACGTACTGAGTGTTAAGACACGCTACTGATCACTTTTTTCCATGTCCCTGCTGGAAGTGTGTTTAGGAATACTGATGCTTTGGGAATTAGTGGAGACCTGATAAATTCTGGTTTTAGTTTTGGTTTTCAGGGTGCTTTGGGCTGGAAGATGCTTCCTACCTTCAGTAACAGATCAGTAGTGCAGCTGTAAATTTTTTTTTTTTTTTAAACAGATTTGGCTTTAACACCCCCAAGCCCCCAGACAGAGGAATTACAGCTCCAGCCTATTAACTGTTGGCCATTAATGAGTCAGGTCTAAATGTCTTGGTTGTGCCTGAGGTTTCTAAGCTGAATCCTTTGCATAATATTAGTACGGCAAGAATGTCTCCGAAGGCCAAGCAGTAACTTCCCAGCTCTTTTGCTGTGCCTCTCCAGGCAGGAGTAAGAACATTTTGGGTTGCCCTGATACCATCTCATGCCTTGGTGCCATCAAAGTGGGTGGAAGCTCGCTGCCGCTCTGGCAGCCCAGCTCTGATGTTTTTCACATCCAGGCACGTTGTTTATCTTTATCCAAGGCTTGGATAAACTTCCAAAAGAAATGAATGTAGTAGTCCAACTCAGTCTGCTTTGGCGGAGGTTCTCTGGAGTGACTCAAACGTTATAAATATGAAAGTAGCTACACTTCAAACGCTGCTTTAGGACCAAGTTTTCGTAGTTGTCTCCTAAAGCAGCAAAGGGCAACCTTGCCTTGGAGAAAATACAGGGTTTTCTTTCCTGTTTAACCTTACCCCCTCCCCCTTTCTCTTTTCATCTATGCCCTTCGTTCATGTCTGCCTTCTGATTAAGAACTAATCAGTGAAGATAGATTAGTCCAGGAACGCTGTAGCCCTTGGGACCTGTGCAGCTCCGGCGGGTCAGGAGCTGGGAGGCACCGTGGGGTCACCGTCATCACCACCGCTGCAGAGGCTGGCTGAGCCGCGCTCGAGTGCACGGAGGAATGCGGTAACAGGATTTAAAGGAAACGTACAGAACTAACGAGGATTAAGGCTAATTGTTCTATGAGGGACGGCAGGATGTGGCCATGCGGGGAGCGACCCTGTTCTGCAAGGGGGAAGTCCAGTCCTTGGGGTCTCTTTGCAGGGGACTTGGGCAGGTTTGGTTGGCTTAGTTGCTGTATGGAAAATGGAAAATAGTGGATTGGAAAGGAAAAAAAAAAAGCCGAGTTCTTCCTTAAACACTTCAAGGCTGTTGGAGCAAATATTTCTGTAGTTGGTGGGAAACTTCCTACAAATGAATGATTCTCGCCATGCCTGGGCTCCACTTTTGCTGGCACTGCACAACTGTCGCTTTGTGCAGAGAGCTGACGTCCGCCAGCTGCTGCAGGCTCATCCTCGGGCTGAGCTGAGGCGGGTAGGAGGCCTCTTCAGACTGAAGGACTCTGCATGCCAGTGAGTTTGAGAAACAGCGTGGTGCTGTCGGAGGTGTTTTGGGGACCTTTTCTCCCTTGTAGGTCAGGCTGGTTGCTCAGGCCATGGGTATCCCTCGGCTTGAATAAGGGGGGATTTGGGAAGTGAAAACCCTGAGGGTTGGTCCTCAGAGCGCCCGAGTGGCATGAAATGATGTGGCTGGAGCAGATCATGCATGAAGCAGGACCTAGGAGCTAGGTGGCCAGACCAGAAGAGTTAATCCCTTCGAATTTGTGTGCTCTGGGGAAGATTGGTCCCTGGGGTCTGGAAAAGGGCGAAGTTTGCAAGTGGCCCAGCTGGAGGATGGAGGGATGATGCCCGTTGGTGCCAGGGGTAGCAGCAGGACCCTGTGGGCTGGCAGCGTGCTGGCAAGGGCAGATGGGACATGGGCATGGCTCCAGGTGGTGATGTTGCACTACCAGGTCAAAACTCATCTCTTCCAAACGGGGCCCAAAAGAACATTGCGCCTGGCTACTGTCATCTAAATGCTGGTGTCAGGCACCTGCCAGCCTCTTATTGCCTCATGATTTGCCTTGGTGCTGAGGGGGGACAACTGGTGGTGACTGTGGTGTCTGCTGGGCAGGGTTATGGGATGGCACTTGCCTGTGGCTCTTAGATGTAGATGGGCAACCTGCCTGAGTGAACTCATTCTTCCTTGTCCCTCGGATTTTAGACGTTCCTGATAGAGTCAGTCCAAAGCTCAGAGTCTTGTGAGGTGCCTTTGGGGACGACGGGGCTTTGCAGAGGCAGGGAAGGGTGCCCCATTTCCTGACATGAGTCAACTGTTAGATAATAGCTGGACATTGCTACCCCTCAACTCTTAAAGCTTCTGATCTTTTTTGTTTATATTTTCAATTATAAGAAGTCATAACTCCTGCCTCCCCCAAAACCCAAGCAAACAATACTCTTGCAAATAGAGGATGGAGTGTTTCTCCTTGGTGCAGAGCTTTGGCTCATTTTTGTTCCCCTCTCATGCCCCCAGTAGGATTCCCAGGTGTTGGTGGCACTGGGTGCTGTGTTGGGGGTGGCTGGTGGCATGTGGGGTGGCAGGAGGAAAGAGATAAGGACTTGGTGCTTTGGTCCAAAGTCCAGGCTACCGTTGCAAGGTGGGAAATAAGCCCTGCTGTTGGCAGCTGCATGGAGCAAGGCACTTGAGTGGGTTTTGTCTGTCAAAGCAAGGGGGTCCAAGGTCAACCTTCTGTCCATGTCACCTAGGACTTTTGGATGGTCCTGGCTCTTGGCCTAGCCCCTGCACCGTGCTTACTGACCTCCCTGTCCAAAACCACCCAGGCAGGGTGAAGGAGTGTGTCTTTATGGGTGAAAACCATGACCCTGCTACTGCCCAGATAGGCAGTGTACAAATAAATACACAACTTTCAGTGGAGCTGTTTGCAGCTTGGAGTTGTGTTTGGCGTTTTTTTGGGAGGGTTTTTTTGGTGTGGGGTGTTTTTTTTTTACTTCTGTGTAAAGTTGGTTTCAAAATTGCAGCAGTTTTCGCAGTGCTTGTTTTGGGTCCCACAATAGAGAATTAATCTTTCTGGAAGTTAATTAACATCTTTCTTGTGTTCCAATTTATAGATTAGATTATTGTTTGTATAAAGACCAAGATATTTTTTTAATTTTATTTTAAGTTGAAAACAGGAAATTGTGGCTGAATTTCACGAGCTTTGTTTCTTATTTAAGGAATTAAAAACATCTTTAGGTTTTGGGGCTTTTTAAAATTTTTGTATGGGTCATAGCTGCCAGTTCACATGTCCTTAGAGCTTTTAATCCAGTTGGTACACTTTTAACACGTGGAAACTGTAGCTTCGCTTTGTGCTATGGTGTGTGCTTGTTTTTGCTTTTGCAAGCAAGAAAACTTTGCTTCTGTCAAGCCCCTGCGTAGCTGGCAACAACTGAAAGGTGGGTTGTTCAAGGAGGGGTAGACCACATGGCCATGGCACCAGCGCCTTGTGACGGTGCCCTTTGCCTTGAAATGTGCTGGTGGCACCATCTGGGAGAGCTGTGGCTTTCCCTGGTTGTGCAGCTCTCAGCTGGGGGGATCTCTAAGCGAGTGCCTCCACAAAACCATGAACACCTTCTTTTGAGGGTTTTTTGGCAATTTGTTTGGGGTTTTGTCCAAATAAAGCATGATCCTCAGAATCACTAGGGCTGTATGACCTTAAAATGTTGCTGAAGCTTCCAGGGGTCATCTACTGCCAGATCTGGGACTCGCCAACGAATGACTGAGTTGCTGGCACAAATAGGTGAGCTTGGGTCCATCTCACAAAAAACTACTGTGCGGCTCTGAAATGTGTTTTTGTGCATTGATGCTGGAATCGGCTGTGTTTGAAAAGGAAAATTAAAAAAAAAAAAAATTACTGGAAAAGTGGTTGCTGGTGGCGTACTCCTGTTTCTCCTGCCCGCCTGTGTGCAGTGCCTTCCCGCGCCAGTGGGCATCCTGGGAGGTGCTTGACCGAGGGTCTGGGGAGCACAGAGGGAGGGGAGAAATCTTGTTAAGAAGGAAGAACATTCCAGTTCCAGTGACAGTGTCTGTGGCAGAATCCGTCATGGTCACAAGCTACTTTTTTGGCAAATAGCCCAAATTTTAGGGGGGAAAAACCAAACAGGCAGGTTTTTTTGCTTTGTTTTGCCTTCTTAATGGGGAATTTGAGGAAAAACCGAGAAATCTCACAAAGCAAATAACTGCCTTGTGCTTGAGGCTTCAGTAATTGTGTGTGTTTGCTGTTCCCAGTAGACTCTGTCTTTTTCGGTTTGTTTTTTTTTCCCCCTTTAATTGTATGAACTTACATGTGGTGGGGGTTTTTGGGTTACCCCTGTAATATCTGCTGAACAATTTCTATGAATTCTGAGCACTGGCTGTGTGCAGGTTTGATGGGTTTTTTAATGACGACTTTTATTTTTACCTTTCCGTATACCCAAGTACACTTCAGGTGTTGGGCTTTCTGGCTGTTCGTTGTTGGCTGATGGAGGGGCAGGGGCATTACCTGTCTCAGCTGTCCCAGAGGTGAGTCTCGTGTGTGCTTTTATGTTGTCCTCACCAGAGAAGTGGAAAAAACCAAAGATAACTTTCAGCATATCTTGTCTGTTGTGTAACACCTCTTACTTAGGGCGCGTAGGCAGAGACACATTATGAGAACTATTTCATTCCTAAAGAATTTGGTGATAATAAAGAGAATTTGCATTTCCGAAGTTCTCACTCAGCAATGTTAAGTAGGGGTTTTGTTTTACTTTTGTAATTAAGAAACAACTCTTCATTTTCATTGAGTGTTTCTGTCTTAGCTAGAGCCAGGGAGAAACCTCTAGGTGTAACCAGAGCTATTTTGCTTAAGTAATAAGTTTAATTATGTAGTATTCTTTTTTTTTTTCCCCTTGCCTTGTTTGTATGTTCAGGTCTTTGTGTGGATTCTTTCTCTTTTGATGTTTGCAGAATTGCATTATCTTCATCTGTCTGGTTTGTGTTTGGTGTGCCACTAATTGACTCAATATCCTGTTTATTGGAATGAAAGCACGCTCTATCATGGCGTATTTTTCCAGGGTGTAAAACCTCACAGTATTCAGGCCACCCTGTCGGGAGGGAAATTGTTGGCTGTGCTGTGGAAATGAAGCAGCGATGGTATTTTTCCTTAGGTGAGCAGAGTTTTAACTTCAAATGAACTCTTAAAACCCTGCTGAAGGTGAGATCCTGCATCCTCCTCTCTTGGACATGACCCACAAAGGGTGCAGTCCCGGGCTTAGATGTGCTATAGAGAGATTTGGGGTTTGGTTCTTGGGGGCTTCCACCTGAACCTCTCCATTGCTTCCTCTCTTGATGAGAGAGCTGGACAGGAGAGGACTTTGGTTGACAGGTGATGCTTCTCTGGCGTGCTGAGGAGAGTGGAGGCAGGTCTTTGTCTTTTCTTTGGGGCTGAAGAACTGCGTTAGGAGTATGGGAAGGGCTCTTCTGGTTACATCCACCCCAAAGGGATGTCCCAGAATGACTCTCATTGGCCTCAGCAAGCAGTGTTTGCCTAGACTCAGTCCTGCGGCGACCAGGCTTTGTCATCATCTCCAAAATGAGCTTTGCGGCAATAATTTGGGACTTGGACAGGTGGAAGGCAAGAGCCCTCTTTGTGTCCTAAGTTGCTCTTTCCAGTAGAAAATTAAGGTTCCTAATGTGCACTTGGCCTAATGTACACCATGGGTATAAATCTCTCTTGTTCTCTTTAGTCCCTGACCCTCTTGGCAGTAAATTTGGGAACCTGAAGCTGTCAACAACGCAAAATGGAAAAGTAGAAGCCAGACAGACCCCAGTTGTGTACGATATTTTAAGTAACTGTAGGTACGCGCTATGGAAATAATTAGGATTATTTGTTGTGTTGAAGAGAGGTATGTCACTGAGGTATTGTGTGCACTGGCGTTCCCCACGCCTGCAAGATGGATTAGCAGCTGAGTTAACAGATGCAGTAAAGCTCGACTGAAAATAGTTCACTGTTGTTAAGTGTAGGTGAAAGGGCTTTGGTTTGAGTATCAAAGAGTGTATTTTGACTGCTTGACAAGTCTGCCAAAAAAAAAAAATCATTTCAATATTATAAGCTTTCTCTGAGTCTGGGGATTTTTTCTGTGCCATTAGAGTAATCAGCAAAAAACCGAAATGCACATTGATTAATAACCTAAGTGGAAGCACCAGGGAAACAAGTGGCTTTAACATTAATAAGGCAAATAAACCATTTATATAAAATGGTTGCTAATTGAGTAGGATGTTAAATATGCTGCGCGCTGGCACATGCTGCCAAATTGCGGTGTTTCCATAACCCTACCAGTCAGCTTTGGGAGCCAACTGCACGTGAGGATGTCTTCAGGCTTAAAAACTCCCGGGAGGTTCGAAAAAGAGGGTGCAGGTGGGGATGAGCATCCGTGGTAACTGAGTCCAGGACCAGGGCTTCCGGGGCTGTGAAAGGGCTGGCATCCGTGTGCCTGGCTGGAGGGCGGTGCTGCCTCGCCGACTTTGGTGGTGGGGAGTTTGGACACGTGGAGCTGCTTTTCCTCTTTTGGTGCCTGTTGAGCTTGAGATCCCAGTGGGAATGGCAGATGCTCTGAGGAGGGAAGGAAGGAAGGAAGGAAGGAAGGAAGGAAGGAAGGAAGGAAGGAAGGAAGGAAAGCTGACTTTGGTTGTGTGATGGTGGCCTTTAGGATGGGAAATGATTTGGGTTGGAAACGAGTTATGTTAATTTGTGTCTGATGGCAATATGTGTAGGGAGGAGGCTGCACAAAACACTTCCGGAGGTGTGCAGTCAAAATAGTGGGTTGGCTTGAAAAATCACACCATGTACCCAGGAGCATCGAGAGAGGTACGGCTCCAAATACCACAACCTGGTTTGACCCACTGTGACCAGAGGGTACCAGCGGTGCTGGTTTTTTTTGCGGGATGTGAGCTTGGAAACGAACTCTGCTGCCCTTCGCGATGCCTCACCTCTGTTAGCAGGACCGCAGCGCTGTTTTACATCTCTTCCTTCCTGGCACATGACTGTCTCTGCAGGAGTATTCTCCCCGGTAAAACAGACCCCAGTCCCACAGCAGCACTGCTTTAAAGCAAACAGGGAAGACTGACCACCTGATGAAAAAGGAATACTTTGTGATAAGAGGCATCAGCTAAATAGTCTAAAGTTTGGTGCTTATGCCAGGCAAAAACCTTGCCTTCAGGCAGCACATGTGTACGACAGCCAGGGAGGAGGCTCTGGGTGCGCAGCGATCTCCAGAGTGGGATTCTTTTCCTCCCCTTGATGTTTGCAACTTAGTGTTGTTTCACCTGGAAATACATATTTATATGCCAATACACTATCTGCATTTTTGCAGTGATCTTTATTAGCAGATATCTAAGTGGTGATGAGGGTGGCCCAGCCTTGCCTTTGGGGGGCAGGGACTGCTGTGGCTATGGGATGTGTGGTTGTGCCAATAGCACCTAGAGATTATGGTTGCACTGTGGCAGATGAGAAGGAGCTCACAGGCCATTCTTGAAGAGCTGAGCATCCCTGGCTCATTTTGTACCCAGGAAAACTGGACAGTTTTTTTGGTATTTTGGGTACAGTTAAAGGTGATCGGTTTGGGTGGATGATTTGGTAGCCTCGTCTGTCTCAGTGACTACTGGAGTTGATCACAAGCTTGTGCTTTTCTTTCTTCATCCCGTCCCTTGTTAACGTGGGGCTGGAGTGGTGGAGCTGTGCTCAGGGGTGATGCTAGTGTTTCTTGTCATCTTTGTTGGGGGTTTTGTAAAGCCTTGGTAGCACGTCAATTATATATGATGGGTGGAATCCTAATATTCTGTGATCATTAGAAGGCAAGTCTAGTGTGAAATTGGATTAGAGCCCGGCATTACAGTCCGGGACTCCTTTGGTAGCTGGTTCAGAGGAAGTCATAAAACTCTTTCAAAGATGACACAAGCTGATGTGTGCTAGAGGAAAGGGGTGGAGCGTGAGGCCAAAATGGTGGCCCCGCTCACCGGTGCCCCACTCCTCCACCAGCCTCCCTCCCACTCCTCCACCAGCCTAGCTTACTCCAGCCCCTTTGCTCATATGGAAGCAAAATCCAACAGTAACATTTCAGACCATAAACTGCTTTTGGCTTGTTTGCCAAGCTGCAGTGATGGGCTAGACTGTGTACAGGAGTGTTTTAAAGAAATAACCCACACTGCCTCCCAGCAAACCACTCCTGAAAGTTCAGCTAGTTTTTCAGCTGTGTATACTTGAAGTATGAACTTGGTCAAGGTGAGGAAAGCAGACTGGGAAGTCGTTAGACATCCAGAAACAATATTTTGAAAAGGTCTTGGAAAATTGTTCAGTGAAAAGAACTGCTTTTCAACATCACGGAGCCCCTCAGTTTGCGCTGCACACTTACTCATCGATGAAAACTTGTTTTCCAACACGTTGCAAAATAGTTACTTGGTTTGGAAGAAATTCTGCATGCCTGGAGTCTGCTAAACACAGTGTTTCTGTAATCGTAAGTTTGCAAGGTTACCCCTCTGAACACATTTCTTGATGTGCAGATGGTAACATCGTGTACTGTTGCATTTCTGTCTTTAAACCACCACCTCCATTCCCCTGAGGTGTGCTGTTAACCAGCCAAGGAGCAGGCTGCTTCTGCGATTTGTATCTCTCATTTTTAGCTCTAATCATATGTAATACAAAATAGAGAAGAAACTTCGCTGCAACAGGCCGTGAGAAAGATGGGCTGCATGTCCATGACAAGCTGCAGCGATGGTCTGCATATGTGGTAGATATTTGGAGTCATTCTCTGCTAGTTAAGTTCTTTTTGCCATGCAGCCCCTGATGTGATGATTGCACACCCTGCCAAATAATTCAATAAAAAAGCCTAACTTGAAAGGAAGCTGCGGCAGAGTTATATTTTTGCTGTGCTCACATGGTGATAAATTACAAAAGCTGCCGAGTCTTTTAACACTCAGCAGTAGATGGACTTGCCTTGTATGGGCATTGTTTGATGAGATTTAACTTGGGAAGTAATTATTGCCAAATGCATCCTTGACAGCGAATGCACACCATGAACGTTCTTTACATAATGTACATAAACATTAGCTCTCTGTTTAAGTGGGTCTAAATACGCATTTTTTTCACTCCTTTTCCGTAGAGGAGTTCACTGCCAGTTGGAAAGACAAAGAGCGATGTCTTTGGTCTTGGCTCTGGGTTGATGTTTTCTGTGTGCATAACTGGTCCACGCTTATGTGGACGACTGGAAGCAGCTGCTTTCCAGGCTTTATTGGTTCCATTCCTCTGCATGCTGTGGTTGTAGCACTGTTGTGTTTTGGAGCTGTTGTCCGACGATGCCATGCTTCAGGGTCTGTCGGTGAAGGCATAAGCAGTTCCCAACACTGCAGCCACTCACCAAAGGGGCGTGTGATGGGTCCATCACCTGAGCAGGCAACAGATTGCTGGGGCGTTGCATTGCTCTTCCTGCAGACTCAGGCATGGGATGAGTCCTGTGGATGGATGCTGAACAGGTCAGCTCTGATAGCCAGTTTAAAATGAAGGCTAGACATGAGATTTCTTGCAAACCTTGTCAGCGCCTGTTGCTTTGCTCAAGTGAGGATGTGTTCTTAAGGATGCGGAGGTGCTAAGGACAACCCTCTCTGTGGGAAACTGGGGCCCCCAGTGTCTTTCAGTGACTTTCCATTGGTACCTCCCACTGTGGCATAAGAAAATTGCAGAAAAAGCAGTCTACGGCCCTAAACTTTCAGTTTTTTAACACTGGGTAACACAGTGCATCCTCCTATGATTAGCACTGAGTAGCTGGAGCTCCTCAGTTCCAGACAGAGCTAATTCTTGATCACAAGCCAAGCCCTCATAGTGCTGACATGACTGAGAAATATCTTCCATAATTAGATTGCTTGGTCATTCATTTTTGAATGTCTGAGCTGCATTTTTGGAGCGTAATTTCTTAATGATCAACCAAATGGGATTTGTGCAAGCTTGGTTTATGATTAGTAATGTTCTCCTTGCTTGGCTTTGCACCTGAGTCCTGGGGAGGCACAGTGCAAATCTGGGACGAGGGGGGAACAAAGAAGAGTGATTTTGCTTTGTAATGTTAGATAATTTTGGTGTAAGGGTATAAATAGATATAAAACTGTTATTTGTATTTGTGAAATACATTGGGCTTTTATTTTTTTATCATAAATGAATTACAGTAGTTGTTAAAACCAACTTTTAGGGATTTGGGGGCAACTGTGGAAAACTTCAGAAGTGTCTGCAAAGTGTAACTAGGAAAAGAAGTCCCAGCATCAGTAGATTTGAATTTGCCAAGTAGGTTAGAGGCTTCCCCCTTCAACAGGGAAGTATGTAACCAGTAACCACCAAAGGCAAGCAAGCATCATGGAAATGGTACCGAAATCAGAGTGTGCATTTCAGGTAAAATATTTCCAACATACTCCTCCCAATAATAAATTTAGGAGAAAAAAATCCCCAACTATCTGTTACAAGAGTTTTGAAATGAAATTATTGTGACACCTTGAAACCAGCCGTCGCTGTGGCTGTAGTCATCGCTTTGCTGCTGTTTGTTTCCCATTGTGTCAAAGAGCCTTAGTCTTGTATTGGAACTGGAGCACAGAGATTCAAAGTGAAATAAAGCGGCTGGACACTTGTAATGCTTGCCAGTAAGGCAGGCTCATAGAGGAGTGTCCAGCTGCACTCCAGGTTGGGTTCGGTGGGCAGGATCTGAAAATCCTGGGTGTGCCCGTTCTTTAGGCTGAATCTTCTCTCTTTTAGTTTAAAACCATCACCCCTCTTTTAAATGGTGCTGCGTCCCTTAATGCTGTGTGCTTGCTGCTGGAGATGCTTCTCTGAGACGGAAAGAAATAGTGTCCGTGGAAGAAAAATATATCTGTAAGGAGATAGTGAGGTTTGTCTGTGTTTTTTTTTTTTGAAGGCGGTGCCTAAGCACTGCTGCTTCCTGTAACAGACTTTGAACTTTCAGTAATTCAACAGCGGTGGATGGTCTTGTGCAATAAATCAGCTGTGGCAGGATTATCTGTTGGTTAAGGTCTCCCTGTAATGCCAGGGAAAACAAACAAACCCTGTAGTGCAAAAGGAAAATAGATTTAGGAGGAGAGGTTCTTAGAAATTATCTATATATATATATAGAGAGAGAGAAGTAGGTATAAAAAAAATTGGTATCTTATTTTAAAATGGTCCTTAAGGGTTTGGAAGGAGAGATACTAACATTTCTGAGCTAGAAAGTCATGCAGAGTAGGGCAAAGGTTCAGTAGCTGGGCAAGTGATGTTGTAATGTGTTGGAGGCAGAGACAACCACTCATGTTAGTCATGAGCAGCCTTTGTTCTGTACCGTGCAAAAATGGCTTTTGTTTTTCTAAACCTGCTTTTGATGCTCTAGCAGGTAGGGTGGCCTTTCCGTAAGTGCATGGCTCGCAGCCTGTGGTGAAGAGATTACTTTCTGTGCAGGGGCTGACAAGTCCTTTATGGTTCTGGCAGTCTCTGAACCTCTGCGGTGACGGGAGGTTGTTGGTGACTTCCAGGGTGTGAGCAGGTAGGGAAGAGCCTTCGCTTCTCCATCTGCTTCCTCAGGATTAAGGGTAAGGTTTGGCAGTGGGGTGTGAAGTAGAGAAGCTTATATGTAGGCTGTGTCTTTTCAAATGCCATCTGACTTGCAAGGATGAGTTTCTCATCCTATTGCTTGTTTTGATCATATCTTCAGCATTGACAAAGATTTGTACAATTTGCCCAAGTTTGAGCCGGTTTAGAACGAGCCCACCTGCCTGTGACGGTGCTGTGTGGTGAGACCTGTCAGAGAAGCCAGAGCTGAGGATTGCTACGCAAAGACTTTATCCTGGCACACAGAAATCAACAGCAGCATTTTTTTGGTGGTGCTAGAAGAGGACAATCTCGTCTTGCAGTCCAGCAAGATGCTCTAAAAGCACATTGTATGGGGCCAGATCCTATGCCCAGATTGTCTGTGAAATTTTGAAATGCAGCTATGGTAGATACTGAAGCACTTCATGATTCCTCTGGCCAAGCCAGCTTAAGCCAGATGACTCTCAGGAGAGAATTATCTTTCAGGGTGAAGGAAGGAAAATCTGCTTGAATTCTCCAAAAACAAACACACCCAGTTTTGCCCAGGATGATGACAGAAAACTGTAAAATTAGGAGCTGGGAAATATAACACCTTTTCTCAAGCCATTGCATGAAACAAGTATATTTTAATATCTGTAATAACAATGCTTCTGAGAGAGATTACTTCTCCTGTGATTATTGGAGGTGGGGGAGTGAAGAAAAAAGATGTATCTGTACAAAAAGGACCATTGCCATTGATACTGTGTTGTATATTAACTGAATGAATTGGAAGTAATTAAAATAGTTGGCAAAAACTTCATGGAAGATATAAAGTGTATAGGTAAATTTTCTGGCTCTTCAAATTATACTGTGTAAGACGAGTATCTGTTCCGTTTATTAACTGAATAAATAAAAGGACACGTTTTAATGTTCTTGCAGAAAGCCAGGCATGGTATTTACGTGTATTGCTCTGCAGAGTCAAGTTTTGATATGCCTGGTCCAGTGCTCGCTGTGGGGGGATCCTCCTTGGGAGGAGACGGTGCTGTGGGTCCTCACACCATTGCCTCACAAGCCAATCTCTTTGTCCTTGTGCAGTGAATCCTTTTAACTCGGGATATTTTCTTCTCTGCTTTTCAGGTGACCACTTAAAAGTCTGCTCGCAAGGCTACACATGCTGCTCTCAAGAAATGGAAGAGAAGTACAGTCAGCAGAGTAAACACGACTTCAGAAACGCTGTCGTAGAGCTTAGCAATCACCTACAAACCATGTTTAGTTCCCGGTACAAGAAGTTTGACGGTAAGTGCAGAGACCTTGAACCTGATCTCCTTGGGATAAAATATAAAAAATCCCCATCCTGTTTTCCTCTGTGCAGTTGCTCTGCTCTGCCTCCCCCTTTGCTGAGGAAGTTCATGACTCATGTCTCAGACGGTAGAGCGTGCCTTGTTTTGCAATCCCGTGAGAGAGAAATATTTGATGATTATGGCTGCTCGTGTCCCAGAGAGAGATCCATCTTTCTGCTCTTTTGAAAAACCATTTTACTTTTAATATAAGATAGTTTTGTTGGTACCTCCCCGTGGTGTGTGTAGTTGTAATGTTCACATCTTGCAGCAATGATCCACAGAAATGCTGATCTTTCCCAGCATGTTGTGAAGCAGGAGGATTTGTATCCATCTCAGCCTTCGGGCTGAAGCAGAGCAGCGAAGTACAGAGCTGGTTTTGTGCAGAGGCCAAGGGTTCAAGTCAGAAGCAAAATGGACAATCTCGGCTGAGTTCCCATCACTCAAGTGACGCTAACTGCTGACTGATAAGCAAATGACTGGTCTCGGCACTGCCCTGGGATCCACAGTGGCATCCCATCAGACTGGGTCTCCATAGGGCATGCCTGGCTCATGGGAGCTGCAGGAAGAAACTTCCTCCAGAGGTAGCTGGCACACGCCCTTCCAGCATTGCTCATCTTGCAGCCAGGCGCCTTTCTTTCAAGAACGCCTTCTTGCAAACAGCCGAAGCTGATGCCCAGGCGTTGGGTACAACATCCATCTGAG
>NW_010407868.1:57771-68811 GCF_000710305.1 Buceros rhinoceros silvestris | reverse complement strand
TTTGCCTGCGGAGTTCCCATAGGGCTCCGCAGGCGTCTCAGAGCTCCTGGTCACTGCAGCGGCCCCTGTGCCCAGGCATCCCCAGGGGGAAGCAGCAGAACATCAGATTTCTGCCTGGGTTGTCTTTGTTGGCTGGGGGAATGAGGTGACACCCAGCTGCACATGGAAACACCTGAAGAATCAGATGGACTGCGTTGCTGAAACTGTTGTTCTGGTTGTATGTCATGATTGCTGTCTGGTAGTGAAGGGCGATTCCACCTCACAGCTCCTCTGGAGTTTTTTGTCCCTTGTTCAGTCATTGGTTCAATGTGGGTTTTCTACTAATCCCGAAGTCTGTGCCTTCAACCCGCTAGGGACCTCCTCTACACTACAGCAGCAGGTAGCAGCCCCTTTCTTTCAAAAGGGACTGGCACTCGGGTCGGCGAAAAAGTCCTTGCGTATGAAATTGGAGTGAGTCAAAGAAGAATTACGCAATCATCTTGATAGCATCTAAATCTGCTAGCTAAATATTTCCATCTTAAGCTCTGTTGTCTCTACCTGCTAGTACACCAAAGGGGTGATAGAGAGAACTGAAGTGTCTAGACTTGCAAGCTTATTAAATGCAGAACAAGGCACTTAATGAAATCCAGCTCATAGATAAGCCCTTTCAAAGAGACCAGAGGAACGATGAGGCTTTTTGAAATGCTGCATTGGAAGCAAAGAGCATGTTCACTGTATTAGCATCCCTGACGTGGTGCAGATGTATTGCTAGGTGTGTCTGCCTGTTTGTAGGGTGAGAGATGGCTGCAGGGCTGCATGACGGCAGGGGGGTGTTAAGCTAAGGTGAGCTGAGTACCTGTCAAAGCACCAGGCTTCAAAATGCATGAGCTTTGATAGGGAGCGCTATACGAGCTGGTTTCTTTGTGCCATGTATTTCTTCTGTCACCCACTTGCAGTGTGCCCTGTGCTGGTCTCACCCTGATCTTAGCACTGGGAGTCCTTGACAGGCAAATCTGGAAGGGGGTGGTGTGATCCTATTCCTGGAAGCTGGATTTACTGTGCCCGGCCTTTCCCTGAAGGGTGTTTCTCTGCCCTGCACAAAACTAATGACGGAGAATTAACAACCTCCTCAGCTTGTCCCAAAGCCTTAATGGCCCTGTCTGAGCATTTTCTAATGTCAGATCTACATCTTCATTTGCCGCAGACAAAGCCAATTCAGGGGTTTTTTTAACCTTACCTGGAGTCGAAGCACAGATTAACTGATTGCAGTCCTCCATCTTTAACCTCTTGGAAGACTTTTAATCACGAGCCCATCACTTGGAGGCTGAAGGCACCCCTTCTTCAGCAGCACTCTTGCTGGTGGCTGGGGCAAGTTGAGGACCCTGCTCTCTGAGGTCGTCAGATTCTTGCAAAAATTGTGGAGCGCCGTGCCCAAGAGTGCTGTGGTAGTTTTGTTTAAGAGCCTGCTGTCGAGTGATCGACTGCTTGTGGTGCGGTGTTTCCTTCAGTTCTGATCCTTGGTTATCACGTCCGCTGTGGTCAGGTCTGCCTTGCACATTTGACTTCTTGTCCAGCATAATTCTCCCCACACTTTTTGATGTAATGTGCTCAAGCTTCAGGCAGGAGAGACAATCAAGACCCGTGTGACCTGACCTCTGGGGATGAGATTGGAAAAGCACACTATCCCTTCTGGAGCTCTTCCCTTGCACGGGCCTGTGCTCCGATTTTAATGTTGGTAGCTTTTCAGGGTTGCCTCATTACTGGTAGCTAAACTCATTCAAGTGAAAATAAAGCTGACGCAAAACGAGCTGTGAACCTTCCTCTGTTTAACAAGAAATCCTCTGTGCTTACAGCTATGTGGAGGAACTGAGCAGGCAAGATGAGTTATTACAGAGACCAAACTCACTTTGCGTAACTGGTCTCGCAGCAAGTGGGACAAACGCTCCTCTTGCAGGGTGACACATTCCTGTGCTGCGAAGGGCCGCTCCAGGATGCAGCTCAAGCAGCAAACCATGTCCTCCAGCTCTTGGAAATCTTTGTGGCAGGTTCTCTGGCTGCTAATCTCTCGGCCTTGACATTCAGGTCCAAGAGGAGAGACAAACCCTTGCTGCCTCTGTTGTGTGCTTGACCTTTGCAGCAGTTGCTGCTGCAAAAGGACAGTCGAAGTGGCGGCACGTCCTTTGGATGGAGGCTGTGATGCCCCGTGGCTTTTGGAGCGTTTGCATCAGCTGTTGCCAGAGCGCTGTGTGCTGTTGGAACTGTTGCCAGAATTGCTCTGATCTGACACCAAAGCTGTACAGAAATGGATTATCTCCTCTTAGTTGGGAGCATGGAACAAGCTGCTGATTATCTGTTCCCAAAGGGCTGACCAGAAGTCATTTCGTCTCCTGTTGCGTAATGTGACAGCGTCAGATCCTCTTGTGCGTGTTCAGTTTGCAGACACTGGGAGAAAGCTGGAGCTTTGGAGTCCCATACCTCACATAGCCAGTCTAAATATCTGCTTAAAGAAGTACAGAAGATTTGCTGGTTTTTTCTGGCATGCGTGATCTCGGATACCTTCATGGGTTTCGTTGAGAACCTAGTGGGCAAGAGTCTCTGGCTGCGTAAGCATCTCCCTCTGTGACAATGACAGCCATGGGAAAGCTGTAAAGCTGTGTGACGGTGATGACATCTCATGCCACAGAAGTAGCTATAGCAGTCAGGGCTTTAAATATCACCCACTCCCTCACCCCCCCTCTTTTTTTTTTCCCCCAAAAGTCTCCTTTGCCTTCTGTCCTCTTCACCAGTTAGCCCTCCCCTTCCCTCTCTTTTGGATTAATAACATTAATATAATTAATGGTGACATTAAGACTGTGTAAATTCTCTGTCCCATTTGTTAAACTAAAACTTTCACCTCTTTTGCCCTTTCAGGCTGCAGTTTTCCGTGCCAGGGGCCGTGCTGCCCAAGCAGTGCTTTGGGGAAATTGCTCAGCTGTTCTGAGGAGTTGGAGCAGGGGCAGGACATAGTCCATAAGTCTTCTTCAGTGTTTCCGCTATTCTGTTGCTTCTTAGATAAGCTGTTCTTAGTTTTTTCTTATTAAAGACTCCTCCTGGATCTCTTGGAAAACGTAACTGTTGTACCAGGCCTTTTCTGAGGGCAGAAATTATTTTTTTTGTAGGCTGGCTGCAGAGTGATTGGTGAGGGCAGAGGCTCAGTGGCCCCTCTGCTCACAGGAGCTTGGGGCTCTGCCCTCACCAATCACTCTGTGGGACCGAGCCCAGCAAGCTTGTTCTCCTGCCCCTGCAATTCACAAGTGCTTTTGCTGTTGCACTTAAACCAAGTCTTGCTTCTCTGTGCTCTGGATTTAGAGCAGGCGAGCAAGCTTCTGCAGCCTTTGTTGTACAGGAATGCTGTGTACAGGGAATGAACCTGAGCTAGTCTGTTCCAGGGCTGGGCTGGCACTTCTCATTCCCAGTGCCCAAGTGACAGAAGGATTTGTGTAAAACAGTACAGCCCAAGCCAGCATCTGGGAAGCTATTAAATGCTGAAAGTCCTGTTTCTGATCGCCTCCCCCTGATTTTTCCATTAGCATTTAAGATAAAACACATACCAAAGTATAAACTGAAAGCTCTTCAGGATAACGAACACAAAGAACCCAAATCTAAGCAGCAGGAGCTGGCTCCTGAGACTGCGGTGCACCCACCCAATGCTGCACAGGGACCAGGCAGAGGGACTGGACAGGGACCCCTGTTTGTGGGCTCCATGTTTATGCTGGGCAGAGCAGCCACGGGTATAAAGTACTGTCGTGCTGTGCATCTTTGAAGCAACCCAGGGTGTCCTTGGTCTGGTGCGAGCCCCGTGTTAACTCCTGGGTCCGTTAATTGCTTCCAGCAGCTGGCTTGTGGCTGAGTCCGAGTGACTAGTCAAGAGGGTCATTGGCAAAATACCTTCTGAACTCTGCTGAAGCTGGGGAAAAAATCCCTGGAATCTCATTTCTGCATTGAGTTTATGTTGTTCAGATAACCCTGGGCTTCCAGCCACTGTCTCCAGGTAGGAGTTAGCTTGGAGGTGTGCTGGGACAGCAGGGTGCTTGGCTGGGAAGTATTAATAATCAGGAATGAGACAGAAGGGGCAAGGGAATGCTTTCGGTGGTCTCCTTTCTGCTGCTCCAGGCAGTGTGGAGGCAAACCATGAAAGATGAGCCCTGCAGGTGCCCAGCCTATTGCTCCTATAGTTAGAATTTGGCAGACCATCGGGGTGCTCCGCCTTACCAAAATAACTGCCCTTTGGGGACCTTCATCGTGCATTAACTCTTTTATTGGAAACGGCCAGCAAGGACAGGGACCTCGGGCCTCATCCTGCTTGTGCCAAGCCCCTCCTGTGTCCATGGCAGGCAGGACTGTGGGGTTAGTCCTGGCTGCCAGCACATTTATCTCCTCAGGAGCAGCTCTGGGTGTTGTGTCACAGCAGGAGTGCTGAGACTAGAGACCTGGTAGACCTTTGATGCTTGCTGTGCCAGAGCTGCATGGCGTTTGTGCTTCTGAATAAATCTGTGTGGTGGAGAGAGCTCTCCCATTACAGCCATCCTGTGGAGAGTGCACTGATGACAACTGCATCATTAACATACAAATAATAGAGTGGTTTTGTGTCTCTGCTGCCACTCATGCCTAGGTGAAGGTACAGCCTCAGTACTCCCTCTCCAGAAAGGGCACCAAGCCTTATACCAGCCAGGTGGAAAACGGTGGGAAGATCCCTCAAATTTTTCAGAAGCAGCAGTTGCTGAGAGCCAGTCCTTCGGACTTGGTGTTGGACCTGCGCTTAGCTGAGGTAGCGATGGACTGATTTAGGAGAAGCAGGAGGGAGCAACCACCAAGACTCTTCCTTTAGAAAATCCCTCTTGTGGGCTTTTGTTTGTGCTTCCACATTCACTGCAGCAACAGTGAAACAAATTGCTCTCTGTGCTGTGGAAGGCCGTTTATTCTTTGTTTTTGTTTAACTGGCTCCTCTGCATCTGGAGATTTTTAAGGAGGTGTATAAACCACTGTGATTTTTTTAGTCTGGTTGTGGAGAAGGGTGGTGCTTGTCTGACAGTGGTGGGGGCCAGACTTCTCTTTTGGGAGGCTCAGGAAGATCCTGGGGTCGAGTTATCTTGGAAGGTGGAGAGAGGCTCCTGCCCTATAGGTTGGGGAAGGGGGGTGAGAGAGATAAGGTTTTGGAACTGAGCAAAGGCTTCAACAATGGGCAAGACCGCTTTGTGTATGGGCTTGGAGGGGTCAAGCAGCCTTCTGCCATCTCAGGTCCAAGTGGTTCTGCTGTTAAGATCACAGGTAAACTGTTCTCACCCTTCCTTTTTTTTACCAAGAAGCAGAGATGTGGGCAGCTGGCTTTATACTTGGCTACAGGAAATGTGCCTGGTCCTCTCTGGTTACTAATTGCTGTCAACCAGTCAATGAGCTATTGTTTGTCTGTTTAAAATTAACTCTCTCTTCCTCCTTGCTGCACAAAGGGGCTACCTAACCTATGTGCGGGCTCAGATTGCTTGCACAGTCCAGGGAGCTGCTCCCATGGATGCCTGTTGAGTTGGTTGTGCTTTGGGGTCTCGTGGTGGGCTTGGGGTATGATATCCCACCAGTGCAGAGCTGGAGCTATTTTGTTAGTGTTAAATGTACTGGAATTTCTCACGTCCAGCTATTTGCGTGCTGAATGAACTAGTAAGAGAGGTGACCCTAGCTGGAAGAGCTCTCCATGCAAATATAATGAGATGAGATGAGATAATATAATGCTTTAGCAGCTGAGAAATAACAGATGAGTTTGAAAGGTCAGTTGAGATTGAGAAATGGGTGCAGTGAAATATTAGACATGGGGCAGGAGTAGAGGAAAGAGGAAGCAAATGGAAGGAAAAGCAGCAGCAAGAGAGATGCAGTGGGAAAAATGGCCACTGTGTTGTGGTCACGAGGAGGACGATGGACCAGCTGGCAGTGAAGGACTGCTGCTTGGGGATGAGGCAGCGTGGGAGAAGGGAGAGAAACCCACTCTAGCTGACCCGGAATGGGACACGTGAGGAGTGATGGTCCCTGGAGACAGGGATGAGGAGGCTGTGAAGTCTGGGCTTGTCCTGCTGTGTGAGATGCGGCAGAGTGGGGTGGACCAAGAGGGGACCAAGGGCAGTTCTGCTGTCACTGCTTTCCTAATTTGTGGGATGCGATGTGCTGCTATTTCCTTCTTGAAGCAGAGACGGCAATCTCCGCACTGTTTTTCCTCCTCCGTTGGTTCTTATTCTTTTAATGAGCTCAGTCTCAGTGTGATGGTGGTGATCTTGTGCTGTGTGTTATCTTCTGCTGTGCTCTTCTGGGCTTCAGCCTCAGCCTCATGGGCCCTCCAGAAACAAGAAGTTCTAGAAATCCTGGGGTTTTTTGAAGGTTGTGGTTTGTTGTTTTGTTTTTTTTTTTTTTTTCTCCTGTGAGGCTGCAGCCCAGTTGTTGTTATTGTCTCAACCTTTCGCTAATCACAGAAACTTTGGGAAGATGTTGGTGTCCCTCCCAAGTCTCCAAGGTTCACACGTGACACTGGCATGATTGAAGCCTGTACTTCTTCAAACTCCGTGGAAGGGTTCTCCCCATGTCAGTAAGTGCTAACACATGTTTGAAAACAGGACAGAGAAACAGCTTGTGGACTTGCCCTGCCCTTCCTGAGTTCATATTCAATAAATGTGTTAACACTATGTATTCGTCAGTTTCTCAACACTTCTGGAAAAAGGTTGTTAAACTATGGTTTGTTTTTCCCTGGTGGAAATTACAGATGTGGTATATGCAGTAAAGGAAGTGAAGGCATATTAAAAATAATGAGGCACATTTAGGAAAAAAAAGTTCTCCTTTGGAGTAGGTGGCATGGCCACGGATGGCTTCACCTTCGAGGTGAAAAGAGCTGTGAAACATTCATCTCTCCCAAATTCCTGTTATCTGTCTGGGTTGAATTTTGCTTTGCTTGGTAGGAGCAGCTGCAGGGTGGAGTTTGTATCCACAGATGCGCCTTGGCCAGGGCGCTGGGACGATGCTGGCGCTGGCCCCTCTGCAGCGCAGCCTTCAGGGCCACGGCTCGGGCAAGAGCATTCTTCTGGGAATTCATCTTGCTGTTGTGGACATGTTATGAGTAAACCATTTTATGAGAAGATGTAATTAATCTCTTTGTGGCAGGGTTCTGTACACACTAGAAAGCATAATTGCCTATACAGACAAGCAAATTAAAGGTTTCGGTAAGACAGACGGTCCTTAATTAATCATAATCTCGACAACATATTAAGAGTATACCCAAAAAGCTGGGTGGCAAATTATCTGAAACTAATTAATTGTGCCCATAAAAATTCAGCATGGTCCCTCTGCATGCTTGAGCCTGGTTTTATTTGGTTTTTAAGGTGTCTCGAGTAACTGAATGTCTACCTGGTATCTATTTGCATGCTTAATTTGGAAACCTCAAAGAGGTGAAAACATAGCTCCAAACTAAGGAAACCTGGTATATGGAAAAAGTAGCATGTCTGGCAGCCTTTGGGAGCAAAAAACCCATCTCTGGTAGCCCTAGTCTCCTTTTGGAAGGACACCAGCACACCTGGACGTGGCCAACAGATGGGCATCTGTAGAGAGCGCATTGGCTCGACAGCCTTGCTGAGCTCTTGGATAAGACTCTGCCTTTTTTGCACTACCGTTAAGGTTTCCTCCGCTCTGTAAAATGTGGGGGGGTTGGTACTGAGCTCTGGGTCGCTTATGATTTGACTCTTTGCAGTTGCTGGAAGAGGAGGAAGCAGGGCACTGCGGGGCGCTGTTAAATTTATTCTCTCAAAAGCGTTTCATTTCTGAGGATCAGGAAATTCAAGGCAAAACGGTTGTCTGCTGTGGGTTCGGCCCTGACATCTCCCTGCCTGGGGCACGGCTGGAGGGACAGAGGACACCGGCGCTTAGGTCTGTCCGAGGGGCAGCCAGTGCTCATGGTGTGGTCGCAGGAGGCAGCTCAGGCCAGGCAGTTTTGCTGCTGCTTCCTTTGTCACCCCTGTTCGTAGGGAGATGCCGAAGCTGCCTGTGGGTGTAGGGGAACATGCTCCTTTGATGTGTTCATCTAACTTCCAGGAGCTGCCTTTGATTTAGGTAGGACTGTGCCCTACAGCAGCAGGCTCTCCTCATCAAAAGCCCTCTTGTATGAAAATCCCGCTCTTAATGTATCTGAAAATGTTAGCACGAGGATTAAGAAAATGTTGCATCCCTTCTTACCTGAAAGAAGATACTTTCAGATGAGACCTACGAATCCAAGACAAAAAACACTTTGGGTACAAAAATCTGAGGAATTGGGTGTGTTGTCTGGAGGTGGGATTTGCCCTCTGCCTGACAGTGGGTGGAGTGATTGTGCTTCTTCAAGTAGCTCATGTATCTGCAATTTGGAAGAAAGACTGTTTTGAATTATTCTGGCAATGGAAACTTATGTCATATGGAAGCACCTTGGGGAGATGCGGTGCTCTCCTGCGCTGGGTTCCTCTGGCAGGGCTGGTCTGCCCCCGAGCTGCAGAGAGGTAATGCCTCTTATCACCTGGAAAAAGGAAACTGCCATTAGCTATGGTTATGTTTCCCACTGCGCGCTTTTATGGAAGAGTTTGTTCAAAGCAAAGATTTCTTTTTTCCCAAGACTCGTATTGCAGAAATACGAGATATGTTACAACTCTTCTTTCTTACCATTTCGTGAAATCTCTAGGCTTTCCCTGAGTGCTGGCCATTGAAATTCTACCCTGAAATTTGAACGAGTTAAAAGAATAAACAGAGCCTAGAACTGTAGATTGCCTGACTGCAGATTACTGCCTTTTCTATCTCTAAAAGTTAATTGCATTGGAAATGTCATCTTCCTTTGAGGATCAAAGTCCGTAGCATCCACAGGATTTATTTTGTAGTACAGACACATTTTAAACTTTCTTCTCGGTGTTAGGAAAGGTTTCGTGGCTCTGGTCCCACCAGGCAGCTCGGCTGCACTCTGCAGGCAGCTGCGCTCCTGCCCTTGCCCCTGCGCTCGTCCTCCCGAGCTAAGGTGACTTTGCATGAGCAGGGCTTAGCTGAGGTGAGCTGAGGCAGTAAAATGTGGACTTGCTCCCAGATCCGGTTGGACCGGAGCTGGCTGAGCAGTGTTAGCCCCGTGCCTTGTCTGCGGTCCGTCCTGCCTGTGTCACCCAGACATCTTTCCACACTCTGCTCTTAGCCAGGAGACCCAGGGAGACCGTCAAGCCACATGCTGCTCCCAAGGGTCAGCTGGAAGCCCTTCCCGGCGGTGCGCGCGCTTGTGCCTGTTTGTCGACAGAGGGGCCAGCCCTTGTTCTGGGAGTTTAAACAAGATAACTGGAGGGAAAAGAGAGCCTGCCATCCCTCCAGATAGCAGCGTCTCGGAGAGCACCGGCAAAGTATGATTTGTCGTCTGTGAAAAATGTTTGCGTTTGACAGCTTTTCACAGGAAGCCTGTCAGAGTGATAATTTAATGAGTACAGATTGCTTGCAACACAGCTGTAAAATGAGCTTTTACAGTGCTGTAAAATAAGCAACCGAGGCCTTTGTGTGTTTGCTTTTGTTTGAGAAAAAGTCAACTTCTAATACAAATGAAAGGTGGTCATTTATTTTACTCAGCAAACAGTCAAGACGCAAGAGAGGAACCTGCCATTTTTCTTCTTGTGGTGGCAAGGTTAATGCTGGGTTACGTTGGTGTTTGCTAATCAGCTTGTTTCTGTGAAGGGAAGAATTAATATCTCATTAGATGTAGGGAGTTACTAGTCAGATTAGCGTTTAATCATAAAAAGGACTTTTGGGCTTTCTTCTCTTTGTTGCAGACATCTATGCCTGTGGTTAGCACAGAGAAAAGCTTAATGGTCCATCCTGTGCCCAAGCCGATTGTGTGATAGAGACAGAAACTGAGACTTCTAGTACGCCCACAGCTAGAGCAAAACTTACCCGTATATATTATTTAATCCCTGCTGCTGACCAAGTTAAGAGTGCTGTGCATTGCACAGAGGAAGATGTTACCGTGCACGTCCCATTGCTGGGTCCACCCCTGCTTGCTGACATGGGGTGGTCCCTTGCCCCTGCTGCTGTGCTCAGCATCTTTCACAACCTCATCTCCATCTCAGGAGCCTCAGGGTTCCAGCGAGGCCACCCATGGGCTGAGGGTCCCCAGGACCACTGGGTCCCCAGGGCATCTCATCCAGCGTGGTTTGGGGCTGCAGGTGTGTTTGCTGGCAGGGAAGCTTCGTGGGGCAGGAGAGCGAGTGCTGGCTCCGCTGCAGACACGCAGCTTCCTCTGTCCTTCTTATTTGGAAAGTGGCGCTTGAACGGGCATTTTTTGCCTGTGAAAACGCTGGCTGATGCTCGAGCCAGAGGCAGTGCCTCTGTGTGCAGGTAGTGCCTCCTTCAGCAGTGTTGTCCTGGGGGTTCAGAAGTGGCTGGCTTTGGTGGGAAGTTTTCATTTCCTTTATTTACCTTCCTTTTGGACAAGGAGGAGCTGCTGTCTGGAAGACTGCAGGTGCACAGGTATTTACTGCTAATTAGGTTGCCTTTTTTCAGGATAATTAATGAACATACCTGCTTCTAGCCCACATGAAAAATTGCTAAGAGATGAAGTGCTCTAAAGCCTGCATACGGTTTATTCACCTTCCACTTTGGAGTGTAACCAGTAAAATGAGTTCAGGCAGGAGAGTAAATTGGTTATGGTAATGGGGCTGTACTTGAGATAACTTTCCTGGCTTAAAACATGGCTTTGGGTTCCATCAGACTGGTGGTTGGACCTATTGAATAGATTTTCCATCAGTATAATTTTAAAATCTAGTGCTCTCTGAAGAGTTCGCTGATGCATCTACCAGCTCTTGTGCCTGGCACAGAAGTATTTAAATAAACAACTTATTTGGTGATGCTAAAAGGTCTGAGCAAAGGAAGGAAGTGAGCCTTCAAAATGATTAAGTGAATTAGAAATTAATATACACCAAGCTAATCTCTGTAGTATAAACTCAACAGAAAAAAGTCTTCCTGGAGAGGAAACGCCAGTCATGGGAACGAAAGTGGAGGTTCCTG
>NW_010407868.1:53843-57682 GCF_000710305.1 Buceros rhinoceros silvestris | reverse complement strand
TGCTGATACTGGACAGAGGACGTGTTGGATGTTTGAAATCAATCTCTTCTTCCCTGGATCATTTCTCTTGTGCTCCTAAGAGGCTCCATTATATACAGCCATGTCAGGCACTGAGCCCCATGACTTTGTTCGTCAGGAACTTGAAGAATGTTTCGGTTTCTCCAGAAAATGTTTTCTGTGTTAGGCTTTGTTTGTACTGGAGCACTTTGAAGACGAAAATCTGAACTTCAGCATACTTCTAATACGCTCTAACAAGGTTTAAATTCACACTGGGCCAAAATATTTCATCCCCCTCTTCTAACAACTTCTGGCTCTACACATTACTCCTTTGAGGATTAAAAAAGCCACAGAGGCATGTTTTATTAAAAAATATTTATTGAATATGAGTCACAGAAAAGCAGAGGTCAGAATCCTCAATTGCTGGTGGCATGCATAAAATAATACGCTTCCTACCCTGTGCTGTGCGTGCTGGTGGAGAGGCAGTGCCTGCGCCCCAGGGCACCGGCATCCCCAGCGGGGATGGAGCAAACGGGCTTTGCAGCAGCCCTCATGAGCACTGCCAGCGCGCGATGGTGCGTCCCTGCGGCACCTACCCTCGCCCTGCTTCGTGCCTTCCCACGGTCACGTCGTGTGCAGTGTTGTTCCAGAATGGGCCAAATGCATTTGGCTTAATGACCCCTCATCTGGTGGGGTTTTTTTATTTTCGTTTTAACTCACCTGCACCAAATCTCCAAGGCGAAGGTTTTGTGGTAGGGTAGTCTTTTGCTTAGACCCACGGGCCAAGGCGTTGGTGGCACTGTCTTGGCAGAGGATGTTCTTTAAACTGACCTGGCAGACGTCGTCAGGTCCGCTCGTGATCAGCCTCAGAGGTGTATCTAGTAGTGCCAAGACACGGTGACGGCGCTTTGGCAGTGGTCGCTCTCCTGCAGCGGGCGAACTGAAGTAGGGGTTTGCTTCTAGAAAGTGATGAAACTGAAGGGCCCTTGTCCATCCCTTGTCATCTGAAAAATCTTGTTGCTTCTGTGCCAAATGCTTAGCTCCTGGATTTTGAGCAAATTTTGGCTAATTGTGGTTTTTTAGTACTGCCACAAACATCTGAAGCCCTGTGTGCAGTCAGGACCAATCGGGCAGTTAGAGACAGGTCCTGCCCTGACAGCTGACAAACTTGTGACATGGGAGAAAGAACCTGCAGGTAGATTTTTGGGTTTGTTTTTAAAATGTATTCAAATTTGTTAATTTTTTTTGAGGTGGTTTATGATCATTTCAGAAACATCTTTTTAACAAATAACCCCACTTTTTTTTCTTTTTGCTTTCCGATAGTCTTGTGCTTTAAAGTGACTCTTTTAAGAAGGCTGAATGGAAACATAAGAAACTGGAGTTTTTTGCTCTTTTTTTTCCCTTTTTTTCGTTTTGTTGGCTTCTGTCATGTATTCAGATTTGCATCTAAAGAGGTTTCACTCATGCAGGTCTTCCTATCTGGAGAGAAGTTGGATGGGGGTTGGTTTATGAAAAGTAAACAAAAATTTTGAGATATGGAATTTGTTTGAAAATACTTAGGGACTCCTTTAACCTTCCATTGCATTTGGTCTCATTGTGCTGTATTTTCCAGTTAAGCCATGGCAGTGGTTGTAGAGGTGCCCCTGTTCACCATATCTTCTCTCCCTCTTTCCTAGAGTTCTTCAAAGAACTTCTCGAAAATGCTGAGAAGTCGCTGAATGACATGTTTGTGCGGACGTATGGCCGTTTGTACATGCAGAACTCGGAGCTGTTCAAGGATCTCTTCGTGGAGCTGAAGCGGTACTATGTGGGTGGCAATGTCAACCTGGAGGAGATGCTCAACGAGTTCTGGGCGCGCTTGCTGGAGCGCATGTTCCGGCTGGTCAACCCCCAGTACCACTTCACGGACGAGTACCTTGAGTGCGTCAGCAAGTACACCGAGCAACTGAAGCCCTTTGGGGATGTGCCGCGGAAGCTCAAGCTACAAGTGACACGAGCATTTGTGGCTGCCCGTACCTTCGCACAGGGCCTTGCTGTTGCAAGGGACGTCGTGAGCAAAGTGTCTGCGGTGAGCTCCGTCTTGTGATTAGTCCTGTTCCCCTTGGACCTGTGAAGGGTAGCATCTTTGCCTGTTGTCCTGATGAGGTGCCTTGAGGTGTTGGTGGTAGTTGAGCGCAGGTGGGACCAAACTCCATCTACGCATGGTAGAGTCACGTCCTGGGGACACCACCGTCCTGCGCTGCAGCTCAGCAGCAAGGATGTTCCCCAGATTGATGCTGTCCTCCTGTCTAGGGCACAGCAACAAGCAGGAAATTAAATACATTCTGTGGTGGAAATAACCATGTTTGCTTGTGTAATGGCCACATCTTCTTCTTAAAATTGCCTTCAAATTACGGCGAGTCATGGATGCTATGGGCATCTATTATGGAGCAGCTGATGATTTGCTCCTTGCTTCTAGGTGCAGGGAGAGGCTCTTAGCACGAGCAAACAGTAGTTTTATGATACCAGTAAGCTAGAGCCGTATGCGCAAGGCGGGAGCCAGTTGTGCTTGGTGCCACACGCAGACTGAATCAGACCTCAGATTTGTGGGGTAAAGTCACTTTTTTGGGGGGTCAAACAGATGTGATGTGTTGGTCACTTAAGTATTTACCTTCCTCTTCTTACAAACCATTTTGGAGTGGTTTAACTGAGGTGACTTTTTTTTCATGTGAAATTAGCTTTTAATTAATTCTGAGTTGTATGATGTAAGGAGCAGGTGTATCTGGTAATCCCCTTAAAGTGATTGTGTAAGATAACAAATATTAGTGATTTCCCTTTAACAAACTCAGCTCATTTCCTGTGGGCTATAGGAGGTCTAGTATAATCATTTAATTGGGCAGAGAGAGGTTTTCTTTTCCTCTACCTGGTTACGTAGTAGTAAAATGCCGGGCAGCAGTTTGAATCACCCGAAGTCCCAGGAGAGGTGGGAGGCAGGGGGAAATAGTAAACCAGAAAAGAATAGCTGCTCAGGTTCTTCTAGAAGCAGAATGCAATTTTGGAGGCAGCATAAGAAGCATCATTAAGTGAGATAATCATTCAAATGGCTTTGACTTAGAGGGATGATATTAAAGTATTGTCTCTGGAAAAAAAAATCTACTTCCATGTTAATATTTCTTCAAGGGAAATGAGAAAACCAGCCTGCGATAAGCCTGCCTGGGTGCGGTAGGGCAGAGAACATGAGCAAGGAAAGAGCTGCCATGCTAATATATCCAGGCTCCAGGAGCAAGCCGTAAGTTAGCGCTGGCAGGTTTAAGGTCCTTGGACACCTTGAGTCCCCATTTAATAGTGATGGCTCTCGTGAGGTGTGTCTGCACGCTGCTTATTGAGATTGAGGATGGGTGTTGTGGAGCTTCATGGATGGCACGTGAGACCACAAATCCTCCAGCCCTGGGGATGCCGTTTTGCGTTGGGAAGGAGATGTGGGAGGGAGGTTCAGTGCTGGGTGAGGCCAAGCATCGTGTCTCTGTGCCAGGCCACTGGTGGAGCCTACTGACCTCTTGGTTGGGGTTTCAGATTTTGTGGCTCTTGTTTCTGGCTGTGTGGCAGATATTGTGGTCAGGGGATGGGGTTTTCACTGCTGGAGAGTGTGGATGGAGTATTCGGGTGGGAGGTCCATCCACTAAGCCTCAGTACGTTTTTCAGGAATGTGCAATCACTTGATAGGCAGTAAACATGCATGGATGAGGGATTGTGTTTATGCTCCATCTGCTCAGAATTCATCAAAATGTCTCCAGACTTGACACAGGACCATGAGGGCTACAGTCCCCGCATCTGTTACGAATCAGAGTCATGAACCCGAGGTG
>NW_010407868.1:37784-53724 GCF_000710305.1 Buceros rhinoceros silvestris | reverse complement strand
TTTCCCTTTTGAAGATCCTCAAGTGTAGAGTTGCCTTCAACTCTAGAATTAATTGCTTGAGTGTGGAAGGTTACCCAGAGACCCACTCAGCTGCAAAAATAGCTTGCATGCCGTGGACGATCACAGTTACCGCTCTTTCCACTTCAGTTTCACAAGTTGCACTGGAAATCCTGCAACAGAATGACTTCTCGAAGCGGTAGCAAAAGTCCTGGCTGCTGAGTACCTCAGCTTTTATTTGCAGCAGTGGAAGAAATAATCATCTTACCTTTAGTGTTTTAATCTCATTCAGTGAAAATCTAACATCGCGTTTCTGCAAGACACAATGGGAAACGCTATACGCGAGTTTCAAAGCTGCTGTTTTTATGCCTGCTGCTTTGCGGTTGTGTTCTGGGGCTTCCCACATTACATATAGATTAGCCCGGCTTTGCTGAGCTCTGTATAATGACTCTATTGACTTTGCTTCCGTATTATTTTTACTTGGGAGTTGCAGTGGGATGACTGCTTATACCAGGGTTTAAGTTGTGGGATAAATCTTCTATTCTTCATGCAAAAAATGTCCGAAGTAATGCAAATTAATTCCACTTTTAAATGTGTTTTGTAACAAGCAAGTTAAGTGTTTAATTGAAAATCCTCAGGAGGAGAAATACAAACTCCTGGATGACCCAGCTGCTTTTTACTTTCATGGGGTGCTATCAGGAGAGCAAAGAGTACTTTACAGCAGAACAGCCTTGATGGCTTTTTAATGATCTGATGTATTTTTATATCTTTACTAGGGAGATGCATTTAGAAAGGTATTGTTCTTGCGTGAGTTTGGGAATAAAGGGGGAGAGGAAGAGAGAAGATTGAAAAGCTGCAAGTATGCTTGATTTCAGAGCCAGGGTGCCAGAAGATAACTTCTAATTTGGTATTGGACGGATCAGAAGCCACGTGCTGCTGCCCAAACAGACAATGCAGAGAAAGCACAGACTTTTTTCAAGCTGTGTCTATGAAACACAAGTTTTATGGTCAAGTTTTCACACCTCAAATTCCTTCCTTTGGACCCAAAATGAACAAAATCCTCCAGACCTTTCCTGAACAGCAGATCTGGTAAGACAATCCAGAGTGCCGTGTCTGCCTGCTGGAGACGTGTCCTGCAGCTGAGGTTGGCTGCAAGGGGCTGGGGGCCTCTAGCGCTTCCCTCTGTCATCTGCTGATGCCTGGTGCTTTCTCTCTGACCTTCCTGCCCTCGCCTTCAGGAGACGGAAATGTGCCCATCTACTAATCACTCACTTGCTACTTGGCCCTCGACAAGCGCTAAAATCAGCCGGGTTAAACTGCTGCTGGCAGTGACATTTCCTGCCCCACCAAGGGTGGAAAATGGGAATAAATACAAGCCAGAGCCCGCAGTAACAAAAAAAAGGATGAGAACCTGCAACTGGGGTGTTCTCAAGCTGCAGAAATATTCCCTTAATTAGTTACATGTGATTAAACGGGCAGCCTAGTTGAGGGTTATGACACCTTTGAGGGCAAAGTGCCCAGAGGTTTGTTGGGTGCAGGTCAACTACAAGTGTGGGATGGAGGTCTCTGTTGTGGGGGGAGAAGAAGGTGGTGAAGTCAGGGACTGAGTCCTCTCACGGAGTTTCGCAGCATCAGGAGGAGCCTGCTTGACCCAAGGGGTGAGAGGGGAGGTCTGGCTGAGGTCAGCAACAGAAAGGTATAAAGGATATCAAGTCCCTGTGTCTGCATCACCGTCTCCACAGGGCTGCAGATGGGAACTCTTGCAGTTGCAGTGGTGAGAGTATTCTGCATCCCTCCAGGAGATAAAAGCTGATGAACTGTGTTTTGGGGCTCTTTTATTACTTTTCCCTCCTGCCCTTGTGTCTGATTGTTTGAGGAACTGCCGGGAGCTCTGGAGACTCCCAAATTACCTCCCCTACAAGCATTTGCGTGCTGAAACCCACACGAGGTGCCATTGCCACTGGCAAGGAGCTTCCAGCCTGTCCCTGGGAACTCTGTCTGTTTTGTCCAGGACAGGCAGCAGCTTCAGTTGTATGCAAGAAATGGTGTTTAAATTGGAGGCACAGATCTGAGCCATGTGAAATAATGCGCGGCTTCATATGTATTCATAGTACACACCTACCTTGTCATCTGCTGTCCTCAAGAGACATTAAAAGCTGAGGGGAAGCTGCTGGAGTTGTTCATGGTGGGTAGAGGAAGCTCACCTTCCTTGTTATTGGCATTTCTTTCCTAATGAAGTGTGGTGATAGCAGACAAGGAGAGAATTCTCTTCAGACTGTTTATGGAAGAGAATTGTGGAGGGGGCAGGTGATTGCTTTCCCACAGCTGCTTCAAAGCTGGAGCAAGAGTCTGGGGGCTTTTTAAGCCCCTTGTTCTGAGCTGCCTCATCTCTAATGAGGCATCATCCTTTGAGCACAAGGTACTGGTCCTGCATAAACCAATCTACAGCTGGCCTGTGTGAGCTGCTGTACCTCCAGATGCATCTCCTGAACCATGACTTCTGCCCCTTTCAGCATGAATGCTGAGTGTGGACCAGACGTTAGCTTAGGAGAGACGGTAATGAAAACAATAAAATACTGAATGAATAAGAGTTAAGGCCTGTATCATCAAAAAATACAGGGCACTGAGCTACTATTTCGGTGTACGTTGTGCCCCTCATAATTACCATTTGAAGATCTAAAAGTTTAGTCAGAGAGCAAAGGTCCATCCTCCCTTTGTGTGTGGTCTTTGCCTTTGGTTTGACTTAAGGGGAATGTGACCTTAGTTATTCTTCAGGAAGAAGTTCACGTTGCCGTATCGAGTGAGGCTGGGCAGCCTTCAGGCCAAGAGTCAGCCTGCCCAGG
This sequence comes from Buceros rhinoceros silvestris, assembly GCF_000710305.1. Classification (NCBI taxonomy): domain Eukaryota; kingdom Metazoa; phylum Chordata; class Aves; order Bucerotiformes; family Bucerotidae; genus Buceros; species Buceros rhinoceros. The sequence continues at coordinate 50,884 of NW_010407868.1, read as the reverse complement.
GAAGTGACAGAAATTAACTGTGTTGCTTGGATGCATTGAGAGGAGACGGGGGTCAGATAGATGCTGCTGATTCATGAGCAAACAGGAAACAGCCAGAAGAGGCAAGGAGCCCTTTTAGTTTTGCAGAGGGTCCTCTCAAGGAGCAGTGCTGTCCAGGCAACAAGTTGCAAGCTGTGGGGCCAGACCGAGGGGCCGCCGTGCACGAGGACGTTGCCTTCCACGTGCCAAGGGCAAACATCAATGCAGAAAACAATACCAAGCACTCCTCCACATCAAAGATGACCCTGAGAAGACCTGCCAAGAATGTGGCTGCATCTGCCTCAGCCCCAGCCATCTGAGGGTCTGTGCTAGGCATAGCCTTCAAAGCATGCTCGAGCAGCAGTCAGCGCGGGTTTGACGGGCTGAGGGTGCGTGGATGTGACTGTGGGTTTGGAGCTGATGGCATTATGCAGGACTCTCTCAGTTCCCTGTTTTGGCTTCTTTTCTTTTTCCCCTCTGTTTTTATTTCTTTGCCTCCTCCTACACTGTGGTTCTGCTGCTAATTTTGAAAACAACGTGAGGGGTAACTAAGGAAGTTTTTGGGTGTATCTGCCAAGATATGTGTTCACATTGTTTTGCTCATTACAGTAAACAGGACACTCCTAATTATCTGCTGTGTCTCTGGGTTGAGGAGAGGCAGGTGCTTTGGAGAACAAGCTTTGTTTGAAAGGTATGTTGGTCCTGGGAACACCGAGAGCAGGAGATGCTGACGCTGGCATCACTCTGTTAAGTGTTCAGGGAAAGAGGCGTCCGCTTAGCACCCTGAGGTTCCCTCTGCCACATGTGGGCTGGGGGTGCCGGTGGGGAAGACAAGCACGTGGTGCCCCCCTTTTGGCACTTCAACATTATGAGCAGCTTGAGTGACTGGTGGTGAGATTCTCAGGAGCTCTGTGGTTCCTCTCTGGCAGTGTCGCATCCTGGTGGGGTGTGGTGGGGGGTGGAGCAAGCTATAAGTAGGGAATTGAGCATAAATGTACTCTTGAACTTCTCCTTGTGCAGGATAAAGCTGCAGCAGACATCCCTGTGGGTAGTGAGTACTGATGAGGCACAAAGCTGTGCAGTTCCCAAGTATCACTCCTAAACATGCTCCCTTGTGCAAAGCCTCGGAGGCCCAAATCTATGGTGGAACCAGATACTTTCTAAATTATTCATGTGCAAGCTCTGGGCCAGCAAAATTGGTTAAATACGTAGTTAATTCCAAAACAGTTTCACTGGAATATTTGGGGTGGGGAAGCAAACCAAGAGCCGCCCAAGTGATCTGCTTCACAGAGAGCCGAACGTCTGGACCAGCTTGTGCCAAGATGATGCTCTTGCACAACACTGAGGGAAGGAAAAAATGACGCAAGTAAGATTGTGTTCGTCTCAAAAATCGATCACCCTTCACTTGTCTCAGCTGGCTGCTTACCTGGAGCATCCCACAGTCCTTCAGTCAGCTCTGGAGTTAGTTTTTGATGTCATTATATCAACTTTCTGCATCACTGAGAAGTTACTCCTTTAGTCTTCCTTATCCAGTATTGCCCTAATTCAGTTCTTTTGCAAAGAAAACACAGTATGAATCATAAGTAATTTCACTGCCTTTAGTTTTAAGTTGTTGGGATTTTAAGTTTCCTGGTGGCTGTGCTGCTGGCATGGCAACGCTGTTGTTGTGCAAGCTTGGAAAATAAGAAAGCCTGAGTTATCAGTGTTGTTATAAATAGTTATTAAAGCCGACAGGATTTTAAATGTTGTTATTAACATTCTTAATGTTAACTTGAGGGCAGAGTGAGAGAATAAAATGTGACTCTGGCTGTCTGGCAGCTGGTGAGAGCTCCCTGCAGGACCATCCTCAGTGGGAGCTCTGTCATTCTTCCTCAGTTATTTCATGCCTTGGGAAGGAGGGTAAAAAGAAAACGATTGCTTCTCTGATCTTTATCTGCTTGAGCAGATCAGTTTATCCTGAGTTCTGGTGGCTTTGTGTAGGCTGTTAACAAGGCATTTCACTTGGTAGGTGTGTGCTGTATCCTGACGTTTCTGCTAGAGGTATGCATCCAGATGCAATTGCCAACGAGTCAGAGAAGGCGAAAGATGTAAGGCAAACCACTTCCCTCATGTGAGACTCTGAAACGGGACGGGTATGACAAGTACTAATAAAACCCAGATTTTACCGTACCAAGAGCATGTAATTTTTACAAGAACCTGATTGTACCTTCACCGGTCAATGTAAGTTGGGGTGTATCTGAAAAAATGTGGTATGAAACCTTTGAATTAAGCCCAGAATCGTTTGGAGTTTACTTCATTTTTGTGGATCATGTGCAAATCTGTATTTCTAAGGAGCAAGTTTGATACCAGTCTGAAGATTGGTGTCAAAACACATCTGTTAGCAGCTTTTAATCTTCACGTTTGACAAAGCGTATAGATACGGACAAATTGTAATTTACATGATGAAACCGCAGGGTGATGGATTGCTGCAGTGGTGTGGAACACCGCAGAAAGGAAATAAATTTCACAAGATAAAAGGAAGGGGTTGGAGTGTATTTACTTCTATCAGAAGCTTTTACAGGGTATGTGCACTACAGTGTACTACTACCTGGGCTCAAATCTCCCAGAGTAAATCCTCGTCAGCAAATAAAGCTTTCTCTGGGACTCTGCCGTATTAGAGAGGAGATTATTTGGTTTTGAGGGTCATTCTAGAGTAGAGTATGAATTAGCCCGAGTTGCTTTCCAAGATAAACACAACCCCAGAACAAAGCATATCTGGGTTTACTGTTACGTACAATGGTGTTTTAAGAGCTTGCACCTGGCATGGCCGAGGCCACATTAAAAGCTTGTGAAGAATTGCCAGTGCAACATATGGCACATCGCAGTGACAGATCCAGAGCTGATCTGGACCGGGTACAGGCCCCTTGCCAAGGGTTAAGGTTCTCGTTGCAGTGATATGCAACAGTTAAGCATTTATCACTGTTGTAACGAGGTGTAATTGCTCATAATCTTCCCTGAAACTCTCTTGGAGATGATCTCTGCTTATGCCTTCCCGTTGCTTTCTGATACCTTAAGTGCCAGATCTGGACTGATGAATTTCCCCTTTGTCTTCCTCTTCACCTGCAGTTGTATTGCGAACCAGCAGCTTCTCTGTAGGTTATGTCCATCACCAGTTAGGTCTCAGTTCAGCAGTCACTGCAGGCTGTGGTTTGTCTTTTCCTCATCCCCTTTGCCATCACTCTCTCCTCAGCTCTGTGTAGGGCTCAGAGCTGCAAAACTAGGTGGGGAAAAAGGCAAAAACCTGTTTGCTTTTAAAATCATCCTGAGTCTTTGTTCAAAGGGCCAAATCCAAGTCACCGTCCCATGTTGTCCACTGTGGAACGTGGTGAAGCGTCTTCAGTTTCTCCCTGCATCTGCTGGGATTCATAAGATTAACCCCTATGAAATATCAAAGCTGGGGCAAGCTGCAGGATTGCAACCACTCAGTGCTCGCGCGGCGAGCCAGGAACCTAAGAGGAGAAGGGGCCTCCTGGATCACTGCTGTGCAGGTGATTTTTTTGAAACGTGCTGCTGTTTTCATAAAGCTGCAGCTTTCCACGATAAGGTTGGGAAGATCTCCTGCTCCTTGTCAAAGGAGCTCTAGAGAGCTGCTCTAGAACCTGGCTGGTGCTGTCAACATTTTCTTCGTTCTTCCCTTCACAGGATGCACAGTACTTCAGGACCAGCAGTGGTAGGACGGTCGCGATCTGCTGATAAGCCGCAGGACTAGGAGTGGAGGTCCTGGTACCTACCGCGGAGTGACATAGGAAGGGATTTTTATCAGAGAAAATGACTAAACTGTTAAACTGGAGCATCCTTCAGAGCTCTGTCTCTGGGTGTGAGATGTAATGTAGTTCCCTCTTCCCCCCAGAAGTCTTTTTGTTATGCAAGGACTGCACCATCTGGATGGCAGATGATACCTTTATATTGGTCTGTTTTCAGTTTCCCAACTATAAATCATTTAATTTTGCTGGTTTCTGTTGCTTGAGCTCTTCCCAGTGTTTGAACTAGCTCTGCTTTAAAGCCACGCTGCCCCAATGGGGAGCTTTCTGCTGGGGCTCCTGCTCCTGCTGCGCTTTCCAAATATATACACGTATATGTGCTCTGGAGCATCTCTATCAGATTCCGCACCACTGCAAACAGCTTTCTGCACTGAGTCTCCTTTTGCTCAGCCAAAGAGGCTCTTCACAGACAGAAGCGGGGTAAAGGGATGTCTGAATGTCATGGCTGGCCAGCCAAAATCCAACACTAAGCTCCATCAATTGCAGAAAACTGCCCTTCGGTCTTTCTAACAGGTTTCATTGCCTACTCAAGGGAAACCGAGGTCCTCCTGGAGATTTTTGTCTGTCGCATCTTTTCGTAAGAAAAGAGGGTTTAAAACTCCACTGATGTTATTAGCAAAGCCAGCCTGTGGGATTTTTTAATTATCTGGTTTGTTTTTGTTAAAATCTGTTGCCTGCTAGTTTCATGTGCTGCCAACTAGTTTTTGCACCAGGAGAACGTACGCGGTTTCTCCATAGCCCTTGTGCTGAGATGGGCTTTGCAATAGAAAGGTCCTCAGTGTGTGTGTGTGTGTGTGTGTGTGTGTGTGTGTGTGTGTGTGTGTGTGTGTGTGTGTGTGTGTGTGTGTGTGTGTGTGGTACCAGGTCTTCCTCACATACATTATCTCCATCCAGTCCTGTCATCCTCTCTCCCACGAAGGCTGGTTTCTACACCTTCAGCAGGTGAGGCGGGGAGGCCATCCGCATTTCTAGCCATTTGTATTCAATGACTTCTCTCTTCCTCGGGGCTGTATTTTCGTGTCTCCCCCTTCTGCAGGGTCTTGGATCATAACCTATTCAGAGTGCTCTCCATAAACACCTTACAGAAGCGTGAGGTGTCTCAAGTGCGTTGCTTAAAACACCAGAGACTGCTTCTTTTTTGTCAGAGGCTGATTGCGTCTTAATTTTCCATTTTCATGTGTGGCTAATTAATACTTAAAACTTGCTCTTGAGGGAGCTTCTCGGTTCAGTGCTTTAGACGGACCCACCGTGTGGTCGACACTAGTACGTGGTTCTGGAGCTAATGCTCCCCAGACCAGCTGGGTGGAAATGGTTTCAATGAATGTTTTGAAGCTGGGCCAGAGAGTGAATCAAACATGAATGACCGTGAGTCACTCTGGAAAATAGCCCTGTCAAGGACTCAGGGGGTGACGTGCCTACTGCAGAAAGCTCCACTTGCACGCCCAGCGGTTGCACCTTGGCTTCAAGGGTCCTCCCGGCTTGTCCTCAGCTGTGGGGCTGTAGCTGCCACCTCCTTTCGGGAATGGCGTTATTTAGCGTGATGAGTGCTGAGTATAAATGAACCCGACTATCTGTCATGTAAATGCTGTGTTGCAGGAGTTGAATGTAAGATAAAGGAGCCAGTCTCTCTGCCGGAGAGCCCTGCTGGGTGATTGTCCGGGAAGAGCTGAGCCGCAGCGCCATGGAGGAGGAGGGCACATTTCTGGCGGGTTTCGTGCAGGGACAGTGGCAGACATCGCATCTTGACCACTTTTTCCCAAGAAACCCTCGTTCCCAAGCCATCGTTGTTTTCAGCGTGTGCTTGCAGCAGGGCTTGGGTAGTGCAGCCTTGCATTATGCCTTTTGGCTTGGTCACTTTTTACTGCCTTCCCTGAGCTTGAATGCTTCGTGTCCCCTCAGAGGTACTTGTTCTTGCAGCCCACGGAGGGGTCCCACAGTACACAAGGTGCACTGCAGATAATGTTTTGTGGAGATGGGGACCATCCGTGCCCCCTGGAGTGGCAGGTACACCCAAGGATATGAGCCAAACCCCTTCATCCTCTCCCACATCCCTGGATCATGTCAGCAGAGAGCTCTGACCAGACGGTGGTGGCTGACCTCACATCTTCTCCCCTGCACAGCTCTGTTCCCACCTGGGGTTAAACGTGTGGGGTGTTTTGCTTTGGAGATCGAGGGCTAATTTTCTTCTCCTTTCCCCTTTTTCCCCTTTGAAGGTGAACCCCACGCCGCAGGGTACGCGAGCGCTGCTGAAGATGATGTACTGCCCACACTGCCGAGGTCTGGTATCGGTGAAGCCCTGTTACAACTACTGCTTCAACGTCATGAGAGGCTGCTTGGCCAACCAAGGGGACTTGGACACCGAGTGGAATATCTTCATAGGTAAGGCAATTTAAAACTGCGTGTGAATGTATACTGACACTGTGTCCCTTGCCTGAACGGCTTTTGAGTCGCTATGCTGAGCTATAGCAGGGTGTCTGTGATGCTTGTAGGTGTCTGTGATGGGTGTCTTTTCCTTCTGCTCCTCTGTGTACAGCACACCTTTTGCTGATCATGTTCATTTCCAAAGAAACGAGACTTCTGTTGTGCCAGTGACATCTATTGCAGCAGGCTTTAGGAGGATGGAGCTACCATGTGCTTGTAGGCTTGGAGAGTCTCTTCTTGCTGGACCAAGCAGGTGCACAAGCTGTTTTCTCCATACTACACCATATATGTTGTTGTCACCTTAAAGCTGTCCGTTCTGAAGCTGTGTTTCTTGCTCGGCAGCCTGGAAGTCTCCTTTGCAGCCCCAGTGAGCTTTGGGAAAAGCTGTCGGCCTCTGTTTTACCTCAAAAAATTGAATGGGACGTGTGTCTGAATCTGTTTTTAAACAGCTTATTTGGCACTTGGCCACCATCCTTTTGAAATGTCGATAGGTCTTAGATGACGCTGTGCAAGTGCTTTTGCCATCCTCTTTTGCCATGTCCTGTTTGTTATTTCTCTTCCATGGTTACAAATGGTATTATTCGATACATGAAATTCAGACTGAAACGTTGCACTCTACCTTGGGTCAAGGCTCAGCAGCGATGCATCGCGGTTTGGGGTCACAGGCAATAGATAATGTTAAATGTTTTCATTTGTGCTCCTTTTCCAGGAGGCTTGATTTATCTGTGAATGAGCATCCTTTGGGAGCAGTCGCTTCACTCCAGTTAACGTGTGATGAAGTGCACATGTAAAGTATCTGCCGCTACTGACAAGGCTGCGGCACTCTTCCCATCCCACTCGTGGAAAGAAAAATGCTATAAAGAAAAGATTTCCCTTCCATTAAGCTGTGAGATAAAAAAAGGGAAATTGCTGATAATTGGAATTTCAGGCTAGATTTAAATCCTAGAACTTGTTTTCCCGTGTTTTGTGCACTGGATTTTCACTTTGCTGCCTGTGCCAACTGGACGTGTGCAGGATATTATTTTCAGAAGGCATTTTTTTGCCTGTGTTTTCCATATAGGGAGTTAAATGTGACGGTAAACTGGGTTTCCAAGTCATTCTCTGAGGGACTGACACTCCCCCAACCCCGTTCCTCCCAGCTGTCTTTCTCATGAGAATATTAAGTATTTCAGCTACAATTGTTGCTGAAATAGCTCAAAGGCAGGAGACTTGCAACCATCTAGTCCAAGTAGAAAAGAGGAATCCCATGAAAAGGAAGGGCGTAATGCCAGAAAACAGACAAAAGCACAAGCAGCTAATTGCTGTAGGTGGTATGTGGCTAGAAATGAACCTCAGGGGAAGCCAGCAAGCCCTGAAGCCCTGTCGCAGGAGACCGATCAGGGGCTGCGTACAATCATTAAGATTATGAAAGGCAAAACAAATAAATGCGATTCCAGGTTGGAAGCAAAGCTTTCTTCTTGCAGTGCTCCCTCCCCAAGGGGCTTCTGCCCGTTCATTACTGAAGTATGGTATTAAGCTTCATTACGTTTATTGGCAGTGTGTGCTCTGGGTTGATTCTTCGAGTGGAGTGTAGATACTGGAAACTTAAGCTGCGCTTTCGTTAGGCAGTTTAATAAATGAGCAGGTGCTGGTTATGTTCCGGATTTTGGTTTCTATCTCAATTTTCCACTTGAGGCAAATGAAATTAAATAGATCTGGTGTTTGGGGCGGGGCACATGTCACAAATATCCTCTGTGTGTGTTTTTAAAGCTTTAAATAAACTGAACAAACAAACAAACCAAACCACAAAATATTCCTCCAAAACCACCCCACAACAAAAAAAAAACCAACCCACCTGCGTGGGCTTGGTGCTCTTTTGCATCACGGGTTTAAGTACTAAGTTGCAGCAATGATTTATTGTGTGTCACAACCAGATTTTGAACTTAGCGGAATAGTTTACAGATAGTTAAATGGGAGAGCTTGCTGCAGGTGGGAGGGTATCTGTGAGGATATATGAATTTGGATGCACGTGTGTATAACATGCTCGTGGGCCTGTGCTAGTGGGTCTATATGTACGTCACTTAGGTAAAGCTTTTCTGGGAGATGTGAATTTTGGGGGTTTTTTGAGATATACTTCCATACCTCTGCAAAGTACCGTTTAAAGTTACGGTGTATGAAATGACGACAGAAATGTAGCCTTTTTGTCCCATTTAACTATCTTTAGATTGTTTCATCCTCTATTCTTGATACAATTGTACAGCAATTAGACAGGGCTATATTTTGTTTCAAACGAGCTGTTGGGGGGATTGGAGCTTTCCTGAATGAACGGTGTTAATCTCCAGTGCCTTTTCATGTTTTGTTTTGGTTTTCTTTTCCTGCAAACGTTTACTCTGCTCAAAGTTGTCAAATTCAGGCTCCGTGTACATATCTAGAGTACTACTTTGTGTGCAGAGAATTTTTTTCCCATTTAAGAAAAAGAAAAAGATTGTGGTTAATGAATGGTCGAGGTCTTCCCCCTCCTTCCCTCTGCTTTTAAATCAGATCTCGGGGTTAAGACTGAAAACTGCCTTTTGTTCTTCAAGTCAGACAGTGAGGCTGAAGATGTGGGTTTCTGATTATTGGTGGCACAATGCGAAAGAATTGCTTTCCTTCATGAGAGCGAGGTGCTTTGTCGCCAAGGATTGTCTCAATGCCAGTAGCAAGGACAAATGTATGCAGGAGGAAAAGGGTCTTTAAGGGCTGGCGCTATATGGTGTGGGTTGGGTTTTTCTTCCCCCCCAAATCCGCTTCTATCACCCCGTCACAGGGAGGAGAGACAGTCTTTGTCATGCTGTGTGTTTGTAATAAATGGCCAGGGTACGTTTTTCACTCTGCCAGACTTTTTTTTTTTGTGAAGCAGATCTGAGCCACCTCACAGTGGCTTATAAATATATCAAGTATTTTGCACCAGAGCTGGGGCAAAATAATTGTTATTTATAATCAACTCCTTTCTCCCAGTAATGGAAAATCTTTTTGGTAGATGACTTGCACCAAAGCTTCATTTCTGGTGTTCATGCAGCGTGCCTGCCTCTCGACGTGCAGTTCTTGAACCGCAGCCAACCTTATTAATGTCAAACGTGGCTGCCAGAGGGAATCGCTGCTCGCCACGACTGCTGGTGGGGACACCAGCCAGCTCCTGGTGGGAGGCAAAGGTTTACAGGATGCCCCCAAAATCAAAAATGTGGATGAGGTAGAGCCCCTCCACCCCCCCTTTCTTTATTCCCCCCATTTTCATGAAAGTTTATTTCATTTAGCACTACTTGCCAGTATCAATCCCAGCTCCTGAAGAGCTCTAGTTGAATATATTCTCCAAGGGCAATTATTACTTTCCTTATCTTTTCTCGCCAGCTTTGGCAGCTCTGCTGGAGGCCGAATGCATTTTCTCTCTGGGCAGTCAAAGCGCAGGCTGCATTCCTGGGCTGTGATACATGTAACGCCATGGCACCCCCGCTAACAAAGGGCCCAATTCGCTCTACATTCCCATGGTCTTGTGGATGGCCAGCCCGGCTCAGAGTTTACAAAGACGCCAAACAGCCAGAAGAATTGGGGTTTATGTTTCCTTTCAGTCTTTCACAAACACTTTATTGATCTGCGGCCTTTCCTGGCCACTCGGAGAATTAAGTAGTTCAAAATGGAATGATTTTGGAATGACTTTCCTTTTTTTAAAAAAGGAAAATACTATGCATTTTGTGTGTTTTATTATCTGTCTATTCATAATATTTTTATATGAAATGAGCAGCTTCCTGCAAACGGCGCCGGGATGTTCTTTATGCGCGTGAAAAACCCCAAAAGCTTTGACAATGATAAACACGTTTAAGTTGTGCTCCACTTGTTTACAAAAGTCTCCATTTGGTAGCACATCAAAAGCATTTTTCTCCCCTCCGGCACAATGGTATATTCATGCTAGCAGTCATTACTCAGAGATTTGAAGCATCACTTTATTGGAGCCCACCACAATACAGTCTAAGACTCTTTGTTTCATTTGTTATTACCTACTTTTTTTTCTTGATTTTTTTTTTTTTAAATGCATTTAGTTCAGACCTGTTTGTAGTCCCTGACGCTAAATTCCAGCCATGCCCTGCAAGGGCTCCGTCATTGATGCTGGGCGCGGGGCTTTCCTGGGGGCTCCAGCCCCTCCCAGGTTTCACTCCCTGAACATCGGCACCTTGGCGGAGCTGCGGAGTCCCAGCTGATGCGGTTCAAGGATGGGCTATGAACTGATAGACCTGTAACTAGCACACAGCAAATCTTTAGACTATTGCGGATATTTAAACAGTGGATTTACTGGCTGGGGAGGCATCTGTTCTTGGGGGGGTGGTGGTGTTGTAATTATTAATTATTATTTGTTAGTTTAAATACACAAGTAGCTTAATTGTATATTTGAGATTGATTCCTGGGGGTTTTTGAAAGTGTCGTTTAGCATGAATTAGGGAATAACGTGGAGGTATTACTAAAATGTGGAATATCTTCATAGGGCTTTAACAGGAAGCCAGAGCCCGCAGAGGTTTTCTGCTTGTTGAAAGTACCTTTTGCGCTTGGGAGGAGGATGAGAAACACTTTTCGAGAGAAATTAATAGACTGACTGTGAAACGCCCATTTCTCCTTAATGGAAGGGAACAGGCATATCCTTAGGAGTAGGGAGGAGCTCCTCAGGAGAGGGTTTCCTCAGGGCTGGAGGCGCCTTTGTGCCCTGGCCTCCCACGTCACCCCGGCTCTAGGAAAAACTGAAGAATTAAATGTGACTGGAAAATTAGGAGTTTGTGGCAGGGCATCATGAAGTGATGCAGGAGAGGAGACCAGCGAATGGGCTGCTTTGAGATTGAGGGACTGCCGTGAAAACTGGTGTTAAATAAAGGTTGTGATGGGTGAGAAGAGACCGGTGCTTAGTACCAGGTGTGTACTTGGAGGTACCTTCAAGGGCAGAACCAGAAAGAGGGCTTAGATCTAAGGCAGGGTGACAGCCTTAATGCCAATAATAATTTCCCAGAGGAAGTCATGGGTATTCAGTAGCTGCTATATTCAATGATATATTTGATGAGGACGTGCAGACTGGCACAGGAGAAGTGGCTCAGTGTTGGCTGATGGTTTTCCATCTCCCCTTGCCTAGAGACGTGCCAAATACATCATGAGTGCAGAGCGTCTGCCGTGGTCTCATGCAGACTCTGTCGTACAGTTTGTCTGTCTGACGCCAGAAGGTGCAATCCCTTGGCTTCCTCTGGCATGGCGAAGCCAGTAGCTTTCCTTAAGGGAGAGATGGTAGTGATGATCATCTTGGGCCCTTTTGCGTTGGTGTCTTGTCTTCAGGCCCAGCATGAGGAAGCTGGTGGCGTTGAAAGCATTCTTGAGAAACAAATGACACCAGACAACCTTCAGTAAATGAGCATGGAGAGAAGGGTGTTACTAATGCTTGTTCTGATGGGAGGAGGTGATTACAGGCTGACTGTTGGCAGGCTGTGATGGTTCTGTCTTGTTCAGTGTGACTTTTGATGTATATGAGCCTGTGACTTGGTGCTGGCAGCTGGAAGTGCCTGGTGACGTTGTAGGCTCTGGGAACGGAGCAAAATATTTCCTAGAGATGTGTGCTGGTCAGGAACAACATTGTGGTGGTTAATATCTGTGTGCTCAGTCTGTTATCCCCGTTGTGTGTTTTTAATGGAGAGGCTCCAAGAATAGCTTGTGTTTCTCTCTTTGTGTTAGATTCAATGTTGCTGGTAGCAGAGAGGCTGGAGGGTCCCTTCAACATCGAGTCAGTCATGGACCCCATTGATGTGAAAATTTCAGATGCAATCATGAACATGCAGGAGAACAGCATGCAGGTGTCTCAGAAGGTAAATGGCCCAAGAGGACACTTGGGCTTGATTTATTCTGTGTGTTTTATGTCTCTATTCTCATCGATACGCTTTTCTGTAATGACCTTTCAAGTATATATAAAGCTGATGTATTATTTTGGGCAGAGGCTGCGCTGGAGCCTGGAGAAGGGAGGTTCTTGTGACCTCCCATTTCATAAAACCCTTTCCTCCTCTTGCGTAGGTTTTCCAGGGATGTGGCCAGCCAAAAACACTTGCCCAGGGCCGGACTGCTCGCTCTGTCTCTGAAAGTGGTTTCAGCGCTCGTTTCAGACCCTACAACCCGGAGGAGCGGCCGACTACAGCTGACGGCACGAGCTTGGACCGACTGGTGAGTGCCTGGTCCTGCCGGTGCTGTGCAGGCATTTCACACCCATGTACCGCAGCGTATAATTTTCCATTTGTAGTTTATGGGGTTTCTTAATACTCCTTGGCCGTCTTAAACTCTCTGAGGGGTGTAATCTGCCCATGGCTCTAGACATGAATTACCTCAATGCTTCTATGTCAGAAAAGTGCCTGCTCTAAAGACGTGGCTTATGAGTAATAAGCATTTGAGGAGCGGTGTTTAATGTTGTATTAAAAAAGTAAATCAACCATCAAAACACGCAGCCTGAAGATCTGGCCTGTACATGTCTGTTGTGATAAAAAATACCTTTTCAGCTTCACTTTTAATGAGCATTTGGTGTTCTGGATTATGTCCTGTGTTTCTTTTTTTCTTTTATTTAATAGGTTACTGATGTGAAAGAGAAGCTGAAGCAAGCCAAAAAATTTTGGTCATCTCTCCCTGGCAACATCTGCAATGATGAAAAGATGTCTGTAGGCACTGTCAATGAGAATGAGTGCTGGAACGGGAGCGCCAAGAGCAGGTCTGGCAGTGCTGCTGCCCCTGGTTAACTCTCTCGCCCTCAGCCCAGCCTTTCCTGGCATGCTGGCCCCTCTCCTGGAGCCCTGTTCTCCTACAAGAGCGGCCCCAGCTCCCCAGAGACAGGCTGCAGCC
>NW_010407868.1:29143-37699 GCF_000710305.1 Buceros rhinoceros silvestris | reverse complement strand
CCCCCAGAGACGGGCTCGGCCCTTTTTTCTTCTTTTTTTTTTTGTTTTTTAGTTAGATGGGAGAGCTTGAACTCAAAGCTAAAGGGTGTCCAAGATCTATGGAGTGGTTTCTTTTAAAGGAGAGAACTGAGTCTAGATACCCAGATACAGCTTCTCTCCTTGCTGGTTGCTTATGGGGAGGTGATTTGTACAAAATCCTGTATCACAGCCACAGAGTGGGGATGCTCATGTTGTCTGGTGCCCCAGTGTCCCCAGTTGGTGTTTCCACCACAAGCTATTGCTGGGTTCCTTGGTGAGCAAGGGTAGCGGAGATGGAGGCTGAAAAGTCCTCTTCTCCTCTGCTGAGGTCAATGGCACAAGGGGGTCAGTGGTTTTCAAGGGTGCCTTTTATGGGAGAAATAATTACAAAACTTCTTTTATCCTTCCCCCCCCCCCCCCCCTTTTTTTTTCTTCTAAGGAAGAAATTTCTAGCACAGGAAGAAGCCAGAAGTTTTCTGTCATATGGTTTATGGAACTGTTTTAATTTTTATTTTGGAAATAGAAGTTTCTTTTTTTTCTGTTTGCTTACTGAGGAAATAAGCAAAATATAAGATGTTCCATTACAAAAACAATAGTTACCCAGGGTTTTCCAGCAATTTTTTCCTAAGTAATAGCAAGTTTTGCTGGTTTTTTGGGGGGTTGGGGTGGGGGCGCGGAACTGAGACATACCACACAGATTTTGCACTGTGGTGTGTGTGTCTGAAACTCTGCTTCGTTTGGCCAGGGTGATGGTTTGGGTCTCTGCAACTAGAAGTGTCTCTGCCCTGCTGAGATCCTGCGTATCAGCAGCTTGTACAGGGCTTTTCACAGCAGATTTTGGGAAGATGGAGACTTGGCAGTTGAGCAAGATATTTTGCTTTGTTGTTACTATTTTCCCTGTGGCTCCAGTAAGTTAGATGTTCAGTAGTGTTGCACACTTTGACTTCTTTGAAACATATAATATTGATCACAAGTGATAACAAAATCACCACCACCCACAGTAATAATCAGCGCTCTGATATACAGGACAGGGCTTGAGCATCCCCTTCAGATCACACGCACAGAATCACAGAACGTTGGGGGTTGGAAGGGTCCTCAGCAGATCATCCAGATCTGTGCTTATATCTCACTGCCTGCTCTCCAGGAGCCGTCGGTTGTGCTAAAGGCTTTTCTCTCTTTCATGATACTGATGTTGGCATCATAACTAAAAAAAGTAATGCTTTCTTCTGTTGAACAGTGATTTTTTTTCCTTTCAAGTCAAGTAATTGGAGGAGGGGAAAAAAGTGTCATATCCGTGCTCTGTAAGATGGTATTCCAAATGCCTGTTTCAGGAGACATTCTGTTGGGTTTTGTTGCTCAGTCTCTTTTAAACCAAGAGGCTGGACGTGTGTTGACAGCTGAGCAGGCACACCTCCTCAGGCTGAGCAGCTCGGGGCTGTTCTTCACTTCGATGTGTGGGATTCTGTTATCTCACGTTCAACATCATAGATGTTTCTTCTGCTGGAGTTACTGGGGAAATTGCATGTCACGTCTGCGTGGTGAGAAGCACATGTTTAATACCCCAGCTTGATGGTTAAGGTGCGTTATGCAAAACCAGAATGACACAGTTGCCTCCAGCAGTTTCACTGGGATAGCTATGGCCCCAAAGGTTGTTTACCCCAAAGTGTCATTGAACTGAGCACTGGGACATCGGAGTGGCTTGTGTTGCTCCATTGCCTGCAGCAGCTGATTTATGCTGGTGTAAGCCCTTATTATCATAACCCAGATCTTCCTTCTCTTTTCAAGCTGGGGAGAAAATTGTCTTTCCCCCGCCTCTGTGGCGCAGGGTGCATGAAAAGTGTTTAATGCCACATGGTGCTCACGGCAGAGGGAGGGGAGATGGGGTAAGAAGCTGGAGGAGAGTTCTGTGGGGTTAGGGAGGGTCGCATTGGGCTCAGGATATCACCCAGGCTGGAAACAGGGGTGGCATCGCTGAGTTCCCACCCTGTCACTGTTTGGCGCGCGACCCTGCCGAGCTGTAGCTCCGGTACCAGCAGGAACGGTTTCTTTCAGGTACGACTTTGCAGTGACTGGAAACGGCTTAGCAAGTCAAGTGAATAACCCTGAGGTAGAAGTTGATATTACCAAGCCAGACATGGTGATTCGCCGGCAAATCATGGCTCTGCGGGTGATGACCAACAAACTGAAGAATGCGTACAGTGGGAATGATGTCGACTTCATTGACATAAGTATGTTTGCTTTTGTCTTTTGCTTTTTCTTTTTCCCTTTTCAACTGGATTTCATGCTAACATGGGGTATCTGGTTAAGCTTCAGCCATGGGTAAGCGTGTTAGTCAAGAGGGTGGGAACAGGCATCTCCGACAGGCTGTGCGAGAAGGGTTGTTCCCATAGAATCATGGAATGTTTGGGGTTGAAAGGGACCTTCAGAGGTCATCTAGTCCAACACCTCTGCTGTGAGCAGAGACATCTGCAACTAGAGCAGGTTGCTCAGAGCCCAGTTGAACCTGACATTGAATGTTTCCGGGCATGGGGCACCTGCCGCCTCTCTGGGCAACCTGGGCCAGTGTTTTACCGCCCTCGTCATAAAAAATTTCTCCCTTATATCTAGTCTAAATCTTCCAGTTTAAAACAATCACCCCTTGTCCTGTTGCAAGAGTTTGTCCCCATCTTTTTTGTAAGCCCCCTTTAAGTATTGAAAGGCCTCAATAAAGTCTCTCCAGAGCCTGCTCTTCTCCAGGCTGAACAAGCCCATCTCTCTCAGCCTGTCCTCACAGCAGAGGTGCTCCAGCCCTCTGATCATTTTCGTGGCTTCCTCTAGACCCTCTCCAACAGGTTCATGTCTTTTCTGTGCTGACGATCCCAGAGCTGGATGCGGTACTCCAGGATGGGTCTCACCAGAATGGACCAGAGGGGCAGAAGCACCTCGCCTGAGCTGCTGGCCACGCTTCTTGTGATGCAGCTTTCTGGGCTGCGAGCACATAGGAGCTCATGCCCGGCTTTTCATCCTGCAGCGCGGATGGGTGTGATGAACGGCACAGAGGATGCGTGCTTACATCTCATGAACGTCAAATCATCACGCACTCGCTTTCCCCGCCATCTGCAAGGGAAGCCTCACGCCCTTGTGTTTTGTCTCCCGCAGGTGAAGAGAGCAGCGGCGAGGAGAGCGGCAGTGGCTGCGAGCTCCAGCAGTGCTCCCCAGAGTTCGAGTTCAACGCCACCGAAGTCACTGGGAACTCCAACAAGAGCGATAAGAACGTGAACACTTCTGCCGCTGCCAGGAGCGGTTTATCACAAGCAGCCTTGCTCTTTAGCGTTTTGTTCCTGGCCATGCAAAGACAATGGAGATAATTGTGCAGTGTAGGAGGGAGGAAAAAAGACTTTTATTATCAAAGTTAGAAGGCACCTGCTTTCACTTTTATACCATCTAGGGACTTTGCTTTTTAAGTTAATGGACAACAGTGTACAGTTTTTACCATGTTGCCACTGGTTTTAAGATGCTGATTGTTTTTTTTTTCCCTTGCTATTCTGGAAATAACAGGAACGGGGACTACCAGTCTGTCCTGTTCACCAAGAGCCCGTGTTAGAGGTGGATAACGAAAATGTATATACAAGCCTGTAGTTAGCTCTGCATTTGTGTCTTTATCACTTTTTTCTTTTTTTCTTTTTTTTTTGTTTTTTTAATTTTACCGTATTTCTTACGAAAACAAAAAACCCCAGGTTCTTTCTTGGCCTGTAACAAGTATGTGTTTCTGAAATGAGAACTGTCTGTACAGA
Organism: Buceros rhinoceros silvestris; assembly: GCF_000710305.1. Taxonomy (NCBI): domain Eukaryota; kingdom Metazoa; phylum Chordata; class Aves; order Bucerotiformes; family Bucerotidae; genus Buceros; species Buceros rhinoceros. Next base: position 33,908 of record NW_010407868.1, on the reverse strand, counting down.
AGCAGGTTTTATTTATCATGTTATCTTATGGAGAAGAGAATAATTGCCCGACAAACAGAAAACATGTTTTATGTAGTTAACTTCCCATTTATCCACATTATGTTAGTTGCCTTATCTGGAAAGAACTGAAAGTAATTTGTCTTTATTACGCAGTAAACCAGAAGGTGAAGGCAAAGCTGGTTGGTGTGCCAGGTTGCCCAGGGTGTTATGGCAGGGGCAGGCTGTACTTCCTTTACAGGAGGTTTGGTTAAATTGGAAGAGACTACAGCGAATCCCAGTTCTGCCGCTGCTCAGCAGAGCTGTCGCTTGTTCCCCGGGATCCTTGCGATTAGCTGTAACTCCTGTAGGTCAGCTCCCCACCTGCAGCCCCCGTGGGAACAAGGCATTAAACTTGTTCAGTTGGAAGCAACTTGTCGTCTTGCAGATCCAAATGCCAAAATGTGTCTTGTCTACAAATTTGTTAGATGAATGCTGGATTAATTTTTTATTTTTTTTTTTTTTTTAGGGGGGGGGGGTCAGCTATGTTGGAAATAGTGCATGAAATCCCAGAAGTGACAAAACTACTAGTCAGTGAAGAAAAATGAAAGGAGCCAAGTGGAAGAAATCAATCAAGAAGAAAAAGTTTTTTTTTTTTTTTTTTTTTTTAAGGAGGGAGGGGAGACAGGGCTTTTGGGTTTGTTTTTGCCAGAGTTTTGTTTCTGCTCTGAAGGGCGGCAAAGGGAAGGAGCAGGGGGCAGCACCCTGTGGCAGGCAGGTTGGAGTAGAAGACAGGAGCTGGCAGGGCTGAGGACACCTCCTTCTCAGCGTGTTTGGTCTCTGGGAGCAGATGCCCAGCGACTGTGGCTTTTCGGCACCACCCGAGACCCCCTCCTCTTTCTGTTTGTGCTTTTGCAGTTGGAACAGTGTTGTGGTGAACAGCAACTCATTAATAAAATAAATGTATATTTTTAAGAAAAGAGATGAAATAATTTTTAAAAGAGTTTAGGGAAAACAAAGTCTTTGAAAAGACTCAAAATTATTCTGCACAACTCCTCCTGCTTTAGGTAGCCTTTAGGTCTGGCTGGACACTGGGATCCGGCCAGGAGAGCGATCCAGAGGGAGAGGGTTTGCTCTGTTCCACCCTTGTGTTGTAAGGATAATGTTCTATTTTTATATTGAAACATTAATTACTTGTTAGCTCAGGGTCAGCGTTACATTCAATTTTATTTTCACACCAAATTCCGGCACAGCTATAAAGACGGAGTATTCTTGGCTGGTATAAACAAACCTGGAGGCTTAATTTTACTAGAAGTAGCCAGTTATTTATTAAAACACGATGTTAGTAGAGTTAGGGATATTCTGGCTAGTTTATTTTTCTTTAGAAAATAAATCATGGAACCATAAAATTGAAGAAGTTATAAATTTATATGTGTGGGAAAAAATGGATTGTAAATAGCTAAGTTGCCTTGCGAGGAATTGGAAAATGTGCTGATACTTAGAAACTACCTCAGTTCTGAGGAATTTCCTTTCTAGCTTTGAGTGCTATTACATTTACTTGGTAGAAGTGAATCTGGTCTCCAATATGTAGCTGAAAGAGTTATCCCTATAGACCTTGTTAGATTGTTTTTAATTTAGAGGGTTGAACTACATCCAGCTGTTTTCTTTCAGCTAAGTTCCGTAACAAAGAGAATTTCTGAATTAAATATTGCTGATGGTTTCCGTGACTTTTCCTGATTTGTTTGGTTTCATGGCATTTTCTGATTGCCCCTTAATTATTTAAACGGTTCTAGCCATTTGAATTTTAATCCCGAAATAAACAAACCTTAGATGCCCTCCCATTGTAAATACACGGCAGTGAGGTCTGACTGGATAACCTTTCTGGCTTGCACCCAGCTGGCAGGCCGGCAAAGTTAAATGAAGAAAAAAAAAAAATTAAACTTCTTCAGAGCTCAGAGAAGGTGGAACAAAAGCCCTTGTGTTCAGAGGGGCTGAATTCTCCAACATCTCCCTTCTTGATGTAAATGTTCGTATGTAAGAAAGTTGCTTGTAAATTCTCCTGCCTTCGAGCATTTCTGCTCAGAAAAAACATTTCCGAATTTATTTATCGTTTTACAATGAATTGCTTACTAGATATTATTCCTTAGTTTGGTACGAGCCGCCAATGCAAAGACCTGCCGTGAGTTTTAAGTGTGTCCAGCTGACTTTGTTAATAGCACAGTGATCCTCTGCTATATAAAGGACAGATTTGTCACCCGGGGCTACAGGAAACAAGAGTAAACATCGGTGTAGGATGATCAAAAGTTGTGTTCCTGCTTTTATTTTGTGATTGTGTGTGAAATTGGCTCTCTGACATGAGCTTGTAAACTAAACCATACGGCTAGGGATGAGGCATGCTGCTGACTTCAAGGAAGGCATGTGCTCCCTTCCTTCAAGTATTTCTTCTTTTCTTTTTTCACATAACTGTTGCCATTACAACCGTGTTTTAAAGAAAAAATCCCCTACATAGAATTAATAATTTAAAGTAATGGAATTGGAAACAAGCTTCGAATGCAAAACGAACCAGAAAGGTGGTGTTCTTGGCAGCGTGTGAGGTGCTGTCTCCCAGAGAGTTGGAATAAACAAGTATATCCCTCGAAAGGACCTGCCTTGCCAGCTCTGTGCCTCTCCCGAACACCACACAGCTCCGTGCTGCAGCAGCCTCCCGGGTGACGCGGGTGTCCGGGCTGCTCGGGGTTCCTCACGCTGCTGGTGCCGGTGAAGGGGGAAAGGAGAGCGTGGAACGGGAGAGCGCCTCTTGTTTTGTGCCACGCTGAGGCCCTGAGTTGGGCCGAATGACCGGGGCCGCAGGTGGAGTCCTCTGGCACCCCCGGGGCAGGGCGCTGCTGCCGCCCCCCAGCTGAGCCAGCCTGGTTTTTGTCCTCGTGGGAACCTCTCGGTACACTGGTCGTGTTTTAGACCTGATGGTGCAGAGGTTTCCATCACCATCCTGGAATTGCTTTAGCTGGATGTAAGACTTCGGTGGACCAGGGAGGACCCTCTGGTGTGGTCCTGGCTCCTTTCTAGGGTGGCAGCTGTGTTGGACGTTCAGAGGAAGGCAAAAAATCCCTTCCATCTGCGTGGATGCTTTTAATTATCGCGTGTCCCACAGTAATTGCTGGCCCTGTTTGTCAGCCTGCCCCCAAAGCCAACCCCTTTCCCTCCTGTCTGAATGTGACAGTGTCCCCCCATGGTGACGGTGGCAACCAGATGAGTGACAGCCAGCGCTGGGGGATGGTGCCCTGCTTGTGCCTTCACTTGCCAGCACAAAATCATGCTGTTTCTTCTTACCCCTGGGAATGCCCGCGCCACTGGCACATCTCCACAGCCAGGAGCGGCAGACACCCGGGTCCTGCCGGCGCAGGCAGTCCTGGAGCATCGTGGGGACCCCGAGGACCAAGGATTGTGTGTGTGGAAGCTGGTGGGCCTGGCTTCTGCAAGAAACCCCAGCCTGCATAAATCCATCTCTGACTGTTGAAAGAGAAGTTGTGCTTTTTTTTTTTTTTTTTAAATGCTGATGGTTTTCTTTTTCCACCTACGCCAAGCTAACTGCCGTGTTGCTGCCTCAAGTCTCTGTCTGATGGGATGGCCAGTGGCCACCCACCTGCAGTGGTCCATAAGTCTATACTAGCTGCGGGGCTGGCGGGACAGCGGCCAGTCCTCTGCTGCTTCACTTCCTTGTGGTGCCATCAAGGGCTGGTAGTAATTTAAAAATAAATCAAAAAACATGCATGAAGTGGGTGAAAATTGATGCGGAAACATTACAATCCCCTCCTGGCTGTGGGATCGGGGTGGACCTGAGCTGCTGCTCCCAGCCTGGGAGGGCGCGCAGCTGCTGGGGCAGCACTGTCCCTCCTGCCTGTGCCTGTGTCCCCTGGGCTGGGGGCTGCACTTCCCATCCCAGATGGTTATGTAGTGCTGAGCTTCGTAGCATCTTCTTTCAAGTGGCTGCGATTTAATGGCTTAAGGTGTCTGCAAAACACGCGTTGGTTAGAGATGGTGCAGTAGTGGTGTTTTTAGGACCACCTGAATGTGAACCATCCCAGTAATGCTTTTAATTTCTTGATCATGCTGTTTCAAGCATCGTGTTTTCTGGGTTTGCTTTTTGTGTCTTTTTGTTGTTGGTCTTGAATCCTCAGCTGTGGTTTGTAGGAGGGCTTATAACAGAGTAAATTGCCTGGGAAGATGCTGCTCTCCTTGGGCTTGCTGTAATTCTGGGTCAGGTGTGCTTAAATTGCGGAAATTTGTTTCGAAGGGATTACCTGGACTGAGAGCCCTTTTATAACTACTGGAGCAAGGAGTGGCTGCCTGCCCAAGGCAGGGGAAGGTGTCCTGGGCATGGCCTCTGCCTTTGTTCTTCTCCTCTGGAAGAGAGGACCATCCTTTTCAGTGGTCACTTGGGCTCGGAAGCCTGGCAAGAGCTGGGGACCCTGCCAGGCACAGAAGGGGCAGGTGGCCATGGGGAAGAGACTTTTGCCAAACCTGATGAGTTTTGGAGGATGCTGATGGCATGTCCTAGTGTTGGGTGGCCTTTCTCTGTTTACTGTCCGTTTGCTGTAGGCTGGGTGCTGGTGCACCTGCCTTTCCTCCTTGAACTTGCTCCGCCTTGTTGACCTCTGCCCTTTTGGGCTCCTTCCAGCCCTCAGTGGCTTTGTCCCAGGTTCCCTGGCTGCATTTTCCCAAATCTTTGCTCTTTTTGGTGACTCGTCTTGTGTGTGCCTCGTGTCCCGGCAGGAACAGTGCAGGAATG
>NW_010407868.1:26060-29050 GCF_000710305.1 Buceros rhinoceros silvestris | reverse complement strand
CTCATCCATGGACCTTGGTGATCTCCTCTGGAAGCCACCTCTGTTTAACTCCCCACCAGACCTTGTTGTAACCATTAAAACAGGGGTTTTCATTTAAAAAGCAACTCTTCACATTTTCGCTGGCAAACCTGCCTCAGGTTGTTAGCCGTTTCAGTGTCTCTGTCTCCCCAGTGGCCACGTAGGAGCGAAGTGGGAGCAGCTTCATCCCCAGCATGAAATCTGAGGTGCCCTGCCCCTCTTCCACGTGCTGTGGCAGTACAATCTCCCTGCATAGCTGTTCATCTTCCCAGCATGTCTTTCCACAACGTCCCCCGTGTGTGTCTTTAATTCGTGCGATCTGATGCAAATCAATATGCTAAACCCCTCATTAACTGGGTTACTGGTTTATACTAATGAGACTTAAAATCTTGGAGAAGGTTGAGGGTATTTGTTTCTCCTCAACGAGCTATTGTCAGCCCCACAATGGCTGGCCCTTGGCTGGGCTGGTAATTGCCTCCTGACTGTATTTGCATCGACATAATGGTGAGGATGTTAGCAGGAGTTAAGACATCTCCTGGTTTCCTCCGAACAGGAAAATTCAGGATTAGCGAGGTGGAATGCGCCTGCCGGTGGTTGCTGGCAGCCCCATTGGGCAGGGTGGCTGCTCTTCACCTTTCGCTTTGCTCCGACAATGTTCCTGTTGTAAACCTGCTTTTCTTCAGAGCTTTGTAAGCTCAGCCGTAAAAATCAAGTCTGTCTGAAAACTTGGCGCGTTTGGAACTGGCCAGGCTTTTATTTTTTCTGGTGGGAAGAGCTGATGATTATTTTTAGAAGAAATTGTTTCATCTGTGGAGTTTAATGGGTTGAAATGCTGTTTTGGCGTTCACAAGCCTTCAAACCAGCTTTGTTGAAAACCCCATTTAGCCTCGTCAATAATACAGTAATGCCGAGGATCCCCCGGGACAGGCAGCTAAACAATAGCCAAAATCTTACATTTTTAAAGCAAATTGTTGTGCATGTTCAGCCATTCCCCCACGCCAGTACCACACACGCGCTTGCTGTCTTGTGCAAGAAGCAGATCTTGAGGACAGTGAAGTCTGCAGGAGGCCTTTCACTGACGTGAACAGACGCCGCATCTGCATTTCCAGGGACCTCGACGGAGGCGAGGTCATGGATACGTATCAGCTGGGTCGCTACAGTAGAAAAACTATTCCGATTTAACCACGAGCCTTTTTTTTTCTTTTTTATGTCTGCCTTCATTCCCATCCCCAGAACAGAGTGTGTTTGTATCAGAGCTCATATGTGCAATCCTAAATAAATCCACGCCTGTAGGGCAGGACGCGGGGGGCGGCTTTCAATGCACGTGTCTTCACGCCACCCCTGTGATGCTGGGCGAGCGGCCGCCCTGCCCTGTTTGCAGGTGGGCAGCCCGATGAATGGGTGGGATAGTGGAGTAGGAGCGAAGGCGTCTGTCATTTCGGTCCCAGAGGACTTCGTCTTCTGCTCTGAATTCCCCGTGCACTAGCACAGACCGTGCTGCTTTCGTGAGGATGCTTCGGGTAAAATCTCTTAGAGAATGAGATGAGGCGCTGACTTCTGAGAGGCTTTAGTGCCTCTGTGCTTGGGGCCAGCGTGAGCTGTGGCTGGTGTGTCGTGGCTTTGCTACTTCCACTTTACCTGTAGAAAAAAAATCCAAATGCATAATCACTGTTTATTGAGTTCTTTGCTTGGTTGTGCCTTCAAAACCGCTTCAGTATTGAGTAAGAATTTGTTGCTACAAAACGGCGTTGGGATTTTCAGGTGTCAGCAGGGGCAGTTGGGGATCGGTGTGTACGTGGGAGAGCGAGCGCTCTCAGCTAGCCAGAGGCCACCACAGTCAGTACTACAAAGAAGCTGTTGTCTTCGGTAGAGGTCTTCCGGAACCTCCTTGTCTGAAAATAATTAACCAAATAAATTAGGTGTGTTCTGCTCCCTGTGCGTTCCATGATAAGTAATTCTGACATTCGGCTTCCTCGCCAAAGGGATGGTGTATGTACAGATAGCTCAGCTGGTCTTTTGTCACCGGCCCCCACGACACCCCCGGCTCGCTGCCGCTCTCCCCTCCCGGGAGGGGCTAGCGGGAGCATCTTTTGGCCCACAGTCCTGCGCTGGTTTTCTCTTCGACGTGCCACGATCTCCATCAGAAAGCAGCGGGCTTGTGGCGGTGCCCAGGTGCCCTCTCTTGTTGGCCACCTTCACAACAAGCATTGCAGAGGCTTTCGCTGACCGCCCTCCCAGCACCCAGCGTGTGCTTCCTACGGCGTCCTCTGAGCCCTGCTGCAGCGTGAGAGCGGGGCATTGGAGCTCAGATGGGAGGAGCTGGAGCTGACAGCGGGGCACGGAAGCCAGGTTTGTACCTGGGGGTTGTGCTGCACCCTCCGGGTGATGGCAAGAGCCAGAAGTGAACTGGATTCTGGAGGGGAAAGCCTCCCCCACGGGGATTTGTCGCTATCACATTGTGAATTGTGGTTTGCTCCCTTGCTGCTTACCCCCAGAGCGTTGAAGAAGGAGGAACCTCAGCTGTGAGGAGTTGCTAAACCTGCACGGAGATGTGTGGAAAACTGGAGTAAAGCTGTGAGCAAGCCTGTACTTTTGTCCTGTCTTGAGGGATGGAGGAAGCAGTGGATTTCAAAAGCATTGACGGGGCAGGGGGGAACCACCAACGCCCAAAACCTTCCAGCCCCCCAGCATGTGCGCGCTGGTTGGGTGAGGCGGTGCAGGAGGCTCCCGGGGGTTCGCCGTGGTGGAGCCTGTGCCGAGGCTGTGCGTTCCTAGGGGACAGGCAGGACCCGAGCACAGGGCCAGGCACACGAACCGTCCTGGCCCTCATCAACCCAGACTTCTTACGTCAGCAGTGAAATGGTGTCTCCACCGCGGGGGTGAGAATGGGACCTGGCCTTCAGGAAGACAGGGATTTTGGGGACCCGTGTCAGCAGTCCCGGGGCTTAACCTCGGGCAAGCCGGCATGTGTG
>NW_010407868.1:0-25576 GCF_000710305.1 Buceros rhinoceros silvestris | reverse complement strand
GCTGTTCACATCGCAGGTTTAACGGCTCCAGATGTCAGGCATGGCTCAGCTGAGATCAATGTGTAATCCAAAGGAAATACTATTAATTTTAAAGGAATGTGGTCAATATTTAAACGTTTTGGATCTTTTTAACGTGTAGACGGTGGTAGTGGTCTAGCTGGGCTTATTACTCTGCTTTTGGAGCAGTGATTCTATTAGCAGGGATTAATGTCTATTAACATTATTGATTTTCATTTATTTTAACATGCTGGCCTGTAACGATACTGGTTATTTTAGACATTCTCTGAGGCTGTACTGGGTCGGGAGCTGTTGGTTTAAGGCCTGATCCCGCAAGCTTTTATCCTTGCAGTTGCTGCTTAAGCCCTGACTTAGCTCCAAGCCCGCGGAGTGGCTCCCGCTGACTCCAGTGGCGGTCGGATGGAACCTGCTCTGGGTCCTGCTTCATGCAGCCCCTGTGGCTTCATCTGCAGATGGGCTTTGCTGGTCCTTGGTGGTGGATTTAACCCTCTGAGCACACCGGTAGCCACTGTGAAATATTCCCTCTGCTCTTCCTCCTCACCTTCTGCTAATTTAGTAGCAGCGGGGAGCCAGCCTGGCTCTCAGACCCGTAACCCCCAGCGGCGACGAGTGAGGAGAACCTGGTCTCTGTAGGAAACTCGGTTTCTAAATCAAGCCCAGGTAGGCCAACTCCCCCCCTCCTCTGACTTCTTAAATGTGCCTATTAAATGTACAAAACGCTTGCAAAGCAAAGAGTTGGTAATGAGGAACAGTCTTCTTGAATGTTTTGTGAAAGGTATGGAAAAAACTGATAGCTTCAATTGAAAAAAGTTGTCTTCTTTAAGTCAGGTTCAAAAACATCTTAAGAAACCAGTTGGAGATGAAGCTGCATCTTACAGAGCTAGAAGTTTTTCAACCAAATAAAACATTCATAACTTATCATTTTCTTAACAAAATACCTGTTTTCAACAGCTGCTGAAGTATTTTGCTTGTAGAGGTCACACATTCTTAATGAAAGGCGTTTTTTTTTTTGGTTAAAAATATTTTAAAGGACAAGTTATTTCCATTTTAAAAAAAAGTTTTAAATCACTGGTGGAATTACAGAAAAGTTGCACAAGAAGAAAATTATAATCAGCCTAGATATATTTTTGGAAGGAGTAGGGGCTCAGAAAAAAATACCGAGCGCAAAATATTTCAGCCTGCGTCAGAGAATGCTCTCAATAAAGGCAAACGCTGGGTTCCTTTGTCTGAAGAAACCTCACCCTTTGTTCACGTCGAAGAAAAATGTTTCTTGTTACTGAGAGAGTGTTTGCCTTGCGTGAAAAAATTGTTTCTGTGGGAGATGTTTTACATTCGAGTGACGCCAGAGAGCCAAAATGTTGAGCTGTGTTGGCTGTAACGACGAGAGGCTGATGGGGCTGGAACAATTCAGCTGGAATCCCTTGGGGAGCGGGGAGGCTTTCTCTCCCTCGCCAGGCAGGGGCAGTTCTGGATCAGGCCAGGCTCTCTTTGGGTGAGGAAAAAATCCCGCGCAGGCGATGTATGGGCCTATGTGAATGTGCATCGCAAGGGCTGAGAGCGTGGCCAGGGGCACCGGTACCCCGCGGCCACGGCCAAGCCTGGCGCCATCGCCATCTCCACCGCCCTGGCTGAGAGCACATCTGGACTGCACATCTGGCGCCGTGCGCGCCTGCCCGCCCGCGGACACTGTGCTATTTCTGCCTCTATGCACTAGATGGCATTGCCAACTTAGCTACGCTCCACCTCCCTGTCTGAGAGCACATCTGGACTGCACATCTGGCGCCGTGCGCGCCTGCCCGCCCGCGGACACTGTGCTATTTCTGCCTCTATGCACTAGATGGCATTGCCAACTTAGCTACGGGCAGCCGGCTTCGGCGGGACGCTGGCACCTGGACACCGCTGCCCGCTCCGAGAGCATCCTTTTGGGTGGCGCTGGGAGAAGAACAGGGCGTGATTTGCACAGATCCGAGCTCTTCAGCGGTGCTGTTGATGGTAATTTGTGATGTTTATTTTTTCTTTTTAAGCTTGCTGCAGTGTCCGACACGAGCTGGCTCCAGGGCCCTGGTGCCCGGGCGTCCCAAAGCTGCTGGCACAGTCGGTGTGACGAGGGCGTGGGTTGTGCTGATCCTTGAGCAGTCGTGGTCCAGCCCGGGTCCTGCTTTTGGGCACTGGCTGAGCACACAGCAAGAAATGGTCTTTGCTGCTCCCAGGAGGCAAAGTTGGACAACAAAGGAAGTTTACCAACAAGGTAGGTTGGACAAATATGAGAGAAGCTGGGTCACTGGCATCTTAAGGAGGAGCCTGACTACCAGAGACATCGGGAGCTCAGCAGCACCCCTTGATTCCCTATTCAGCTGTTGCCTTCCGCTGTCTCCGATGAGAGCCCTGCACCCACCTCTGTCTCAGTTTCTCAATCAGCTGTGCGTGCTGGGCTGAGGTCAGGAACACTGGAGCTGAGCAGAAAGCTGTGGGAAGAGGGAAGCCGTTGTCACCTGACTCTTTGGGTACAGCAGCTGGCACTGAATGTCCAAGAAGCATGCCAAAAATAGAGGAATTCTAAACCTAAACCGTCACCTGCTGCTTGGAGTCTGAGATGCTTCTGAAGGAACAAAGGTACCTTCCTGCTCTTTGTGTGCTCTTCTACCCCTCCATCCATCTGCAGAGAGCAAACCAAGTCAGTAAGATCCAGGAGGGATGCCTGGGCACAGCCGTACCCCTAAAAGCATGAAATCTGTTCCAGGGCGGGCTCTCCAGGGTGTCCACCCCAGCACGCAGCCCCGGGATGCTGGATGACAGGGGGATGAGCAGCCAGGACTACTTGGTGCCCTCTTGGGTGTTTGAGCTCCAAGTCTGTGAGTAGCTCCTGCCCTGCCCCAAGGCTTCCCTGGGGCAAATACATCCTTGTTTGCATCCTGCCTTGTAGTTTCTCTTGAAAACAGAATCCTGAGCAGCAGTCAAGTAAAACAGAGTCCCTGCTTTCCCAGATGGAGCTCAGCAAGGGATATGCTTCCCTAGAATGTCAGCTGTCTCCAGCCTGTGTCCTGGGGCTCCCAGGTGGGTTCACCCTGGCTTGTTTTTCATTCAGAGTTCGCTTTGGTTGCCTGGCGTGTCCGGACAGGGCACTGCCGTGTGGCTGCCAGCAGAACTAACGATCAACAAAAGTATTATTTGTGTTGTATTAGCATCTCAAAGTATCCGTGGGACTTTCCACGCGGCTCAGCTATGTGATCAGTGTTGGCATGGCAGAAATTCTCTCGAAAAATGTTCAGGATAAATCTCCCCCGGGACAGCGAGGTCTGCGCTCCTACTGGAACCCCCTGCAAACCAGTGATACAGGAGACTTCATGATGCAGCACTGCTCTACAGACTTGCAAAATACTTTTCTCTGCCTGTAGGTAAGCGTTTGGTTGTGGGGAGAGCTGCTCACTACTTTGGCTTTTGAAGTTTCTGTGGAGAGGGAGCTGGCTGCCCTTCCTCACCGGGAGATGCAAGGCTCGGAGCAGAGCTGCTCTTGGAAAATGAAGCATTTGCGCTCGCTTGAGCTTCCCGGAAGGAGGACTTGGCCTGAGTGCGGTGTTCGGGCCATTGCAGCCCTGTCAATCAGCCGTGTTTGGTTTCATGCCTTGTTTTGTATGAGGTGGATTTTGTATGATCTTTGGCAAGTCACTTCTCTGCTACCCGCTCGGAGGAACAGACATGAGACCTGTTCTGCAGCAAAGAACTAAGAGAGCTGTGAGCTAAAAGCGCTGCTGCAGGATCCTCGGCTCCTGTTAACGCCCTGCTCCACCGCCCTGCACCAGCGCCCCGCCAGTGTGGTGCCTTGCCATTTCTGACAGGATATGGCAATTCTCCTCTTGGCATGAGCCAGCCGTGTGTGCCGGGTCTCACGCTCGAGCTGCTGAGCAAACCTCCAAAAACTTGGTGGGTCTTACGTTAATGCTGAGCTGCACTGTAATTTTTTTCTCTTTTAATTGATGTGAACATACCAATTGTCTTTGGAACCGAAAAATCCGCCATCACAAAGCATGTGAATTGGCTGTGCCCGCCTCATTTGACTAACCTAAAACGCGATTCGCTCCTGCAGGCCTGGGGAATGACATGTTGGGAGAACCAGAACATCTGCACCGGGGGCTGTGAGTGGGCAGGAAACGTGCGTTTTTACTGCGCGCTCGGGGAAGAAATCTCATTAGATTCGTGTGATCTCAAAGCAGTTCTGTTCCCTGTGCAAACCCGGGCCTCGGGCAGTGCAGCCGGTAGCGGTAAGGCAATGAAACCAAGCAGCAGCACCTGCAGTGTCCTTCTCAGTGGGGTGTGTTAGGAAGCATCTGTATGGACGTCGTCCTAGAGACTACTGTAAGCACAAGTGGGTGTAGAAGGAGGGTAAAAGAGTGTGTCGAAGTCTTCAGCTTTATTAAAGCGGCCAGTTGTGTGTTTGCGTGAACTCGGAGTGCCAGTGTCCAATATTATGATTGCACCAGTGCCTCCCAATGGCATTCATCTGCTGGGTAAGTAACAGTGAGCTACTCGTGTTTGCAATTGAAACTGGATGCGTATTCAGCTGGCCCTTGCTCTACCAGGCCTGACATTTTCACTGCCCATTACTCATACGGCAGTCAGTGTCTCTGGATGAGACTTGCCTCAGAGGCTGTGGGACCTTCATTTGCAAGAGCAGGTTTGAAACTCTCCCTGAAGGTCTGACCCAAAGCTTTCCATTTAGCTCAGACAATTCCCAGTACTGCCTTTCCCCGCCAGGGCCAGCCGCTGTGCGGTGATACCTCCTCCCCCCGGCACTGCTGCCAGCGGCTCTTGCACCATCTTGGCATCCCACGCTCAGAGCAGGCAGTGGCAGCCTGGGAGGTCGGAGTGGCATTTCCAGCCCGTTGCAGTGGGAGCTTCCAGTGCTGCAGGACTCGCTGAACCACCGACTGCTCATCTTCACCACGGCCTTTCCAACTCGAACACCATTTGGAGACTGACTGCTCTAACGATGACGTGTGTCACGATGGCAGCTTGTGCACCGCTGTGTCAGTGGTGTGTCTGGTTTTTGCTGTGCTGAGCAGTTTGCAACCCTGACATGTCTCCAAGCGATTTGGCATGTGATTCTTCTGGGCTGTGTGCTTTTGGCTTTTGCGTTTTTTCCAGTCATAGGAGCGATTCCTTTGGCTCCATGGGATGTGCCATTAGTGAAATCGAAAGCAATTGCTGTGCTACCTGTGTTGACAAACTAGGGCTGACACCAGTTGCTCAAGCCGGGCCCCTTTCCCCCGGTTATAAATTACCTTAAGTTGGTGGTCAGTCCACATGTGAGTAATGCAGGGTATGTTTGCAGGCATAGGAAGACATTAGAAGTTAAAAGAAATCAAAGTAGAGACTTATAAACTTTTAGGATCTTAAATTATGGCTCCTTCCACCACTGTTCACACTGGGCTAGGCTTATTTATACTGACTGTTAGTGATGTGCTACATTTCTGCTATCCTGAAAGGGTGTAACACTCATTCTCAGATTATAAAAATGCTTCATTGTCGTTGTAACAGATGATTTTGTGTTAAGGAATGTTGTCTGTTTGCTACTAAGTAACATCCCCCATCCCTTCTACCCTTACAGGTTGAGGTTCTGAATGGAGGAGCTGGAGCAGGTCTGTGTTCTTCTGTCACTAAAATAAATCGGGGAAAACTATCAACTTCTGAAGACGGTCTCCAAAAACGAGGTAGTAACTTCTAAATTATCCCAGTGACCAGCAAACTTGTGAGTGCAGCTTCCAGACTGGCCAGAGGCTCCTGCTGCTGTCTGCCTGGAGGAGCTGGCTGCAGTTTTCATGAGTATCAGTGTGACTGACTCTGTTGTAAGGGCAGAGTCAGCTCCATCTAAAGTTGGGACTTTATGTTAGTGCTTTCATAACAGAATTAATACTTCGAATTATGTTTCAGAGTGTGCTTGAGACATGATCTGTCTTTCAGTGTGTGAGCTTATTCTTAAAATTATAGCTAAACCTCTGCAGTTTAGTACCTAGGTAAAGGTTTGATTGTCTGAAAGGAAGAAACCTTAAGCGTACGGTACTGAACAGCGAGCTTTATCTCGATGGATTTTGTTCGTAACCTCCTTGTGGAACTTAACAGAAAATTAGATCTCTGCCACTGAATTCTTAAAGGCATTAGAAAACACTGTGGAGAAGATCTTACCTTCCATCAAATTCCACTCCGGTGACTTTTAAAGAATGCATCTGTTTCACTCTTTTTGAGTTCTTTTGGGCTTTTCCATAGGGGATATTTCTAGTTTTGCAAACAGTTTCCCATCAACTCAGTGAGGAGGGGAAAAAAAAATAATAAGAAAGGCATTTCATCTTGGGGAAGATCTCGTGTGCTCAGCTGGAGCCCTTTCCTGCAAAGCTGCTCTCCCAAGGCTCAGGGAGCTGCTGGAAGTTCCCATGGCTGCTGCTTTGGTCTGTGCACTGAGGCCTCAGGGATGCCCTCCCCGGGTGCAGATAACCCAGTTGTGTTGTGCCACATGTGCAGGAGTAACGCGGGTGGATTCCCAGGGCTAAGCTCCCCAAGGACATCCGCCAGCAAACCTCCCCCATGCCCCCAAATCACCATGTTTAAAAAAGAAAACCCAAAAATTTAAGAAATATTGCAAGGAATATGCGTAGCGTTTGTTTTGGCTGGTGCTGTCTTTCCCGAGAAGGAAGTCCCCTCGGGCTGAAGTTTGATGGCCCCGCTGTGGGTGATGAATAGAAGTCCCTCCTCCCTCTGTGACTGCCTGCACCTATCTGGCAAGCAGGCTTGCCTTTGAGAAGCTGACCCTTGAGGGTGAAGTTTTACCGTATTTGGTCCTAGCCCGAAAGGTTGTTAGTTAAAGGTCTCGTCCAAATCCAGCCAAGTGACTTGCGTGAGGGAGAAAGACGAATGCGTGGAAAGGTTTGCTGCTAGGGCCGCTGAGCTGGGGTGCCTGACCCCAGCCCAAAGCCCAGCTAGATGGGGAGCCTTGCTGGAATCTTTTGCCTTTCCTCTACCTCTACCCAGGTGACTCAGTTTCTGGCTTCACGGAGGGATCACACGGTGTTCAACTGGGGAGGGATGGAAAGGGGCTCCAGTGGCAAAGTTACAAGGAGCAGGGAATTTCCTTGTGCTTTTCCAAAATAGCTGTGTGTGATGCTGACCGTGAAGTTAAAAAGAAAGATGTCTTGTGGTATGGCAGGTTTTTTTATCCTTCTTTAAATTCAGCTGTACATATGGAGGGAGAAGAAGTGGGAGGGAGGGGGGAGCTTTTGGCTGGTGTCTTTGGGCAAACACAAGATTGACCCAGCAGCACTGCTTTTGCAGGTCAAGAAAGTTAAATGGAAATAAAACAAAATTATTAAAACAAAAACTGATGTGAAGGAGAGTCATGTTTCCTGGAGCGTTTTGCTTCTCTTGGGTGTGGTGGTCTCTCTTGGCTGGGTGTTGGGCTGAGCTCATCGCCAGGCGGTCACCGCGCAGCCTGCTATGACCACGTACCCGCTTTGTTCTCGGCACGCGGGGTGGGGTGTTCTATTTAACTAGATAACTTAGAGCCCCGGAGGGCTCCAGGCTGCCATTTATCTTTCTGCGGTGTCAGCGTTAGTACAGTATTCCTTTCTTTTATCTGGGATCTTTTTATTTAATAAGTGCTAACCAGAAATATATGCTTCCTGGCTTTCCTTTCACAAATATCGCAGAGACTTGGATTTGGAGGCGAGATAACTGGCAAACAGAAGCTCAGGGGAATGGTGAGCCCTTGCCTGCCACAGCCTGCTGCAGGCACGGTTGGGCTGTAACGCTCAGACTCTTGCATCGTGGGGATGTTGGAAACGACAGCTGTTAACGTTTCCGAACTCCTTGAGGAGGTGCTATGCTCGTGTATTTTCTCTTCGGTGTTTCTCACGCTCCCCCAGCCTTGCTCTGGTTTTGTTTCGGTCCTGTGGTGGGAGTGCTCAAAGCTTAGACCTAAGAAGATGGGTGTTAAAAGCAATGCTGGACCAGCACTTGATGTGAGCAGTGAGTCGCTGGCCTGGAGCCGTGCGGGTGTCCCCTGTCTCCCAAATCGCCCAGCTGCCCACGAGAGCCAAACCCCAGTGTGGTGCTCAGCTGCTGGTGCTCTGCTCGGCAGCCGTGCTGCTGGGCACTTGCGGGCTCTGCACAGCTGCGCTTTCCCCAGCCCATGTACAGCGCAGGAGATGCAGAGACCAGCCAGGACTCCAGGAGGACACAGTGCTGCCACCTCATGTGCCCAAGGAACAGCCTTGGAGTTTCCATTTGGTTTCGTAAGAAAACGGTGCTCAGGTAAGAAAAGGAAAAGCTATTGACCCAGTTGCCTGCTTCCAGCCCTGTTTGACATGCAGGTGTGTATCCCAAAGAGATAAAGCTTTTCTAAGTGTTTAATACCAAGTAGCAGCGTGGTGGAGGGGGACTGAAGCTGGTCCCTTTGGCGAGAAGGTCGTAGGATGAGCCGCAACCTTCGTGAGTTGCTTTTAGAAAACTCAGAGGCGAAAGCTGCAGAGAACTAGGTTTCCTAAGTTTAACTGTTCACAGGTCTGCTTGTTTTTCTTGTACGTGTGCCTGCAAACAAGACCTACATCTATCTTTCTCTCCTTCATGCTTCTTCACCTCCTCTTGGAAATGAAATGTGTTGCAGGCAAGACCCTCACCTCACAAAAGGGCTGGCCTGAGAGTAAGAAACCGACAGCAAAAGAAGCAGGGAGAACCTTAGGTCAAGTCTCAGTATCAGCATAGACGTGCTGTGCCTCCCCAGCTGGGGAGCAGAGGTGGCACTGAGGCGTGTTTGGGACTCCGTGTCTCTGAGCTCTTTAGTACCTTGTGAGATGGCACAGAAAGACCGCTAACGATGGATCTGCTGCCATTCAGGGGAGACTTGAGTCATTGTGGTTTTAAAAATAAATTATCATATAAATAGCTGCTTAGGAATCTCCGCCCCGAGACCACAGAGTCTCACCAGCACATGGCTTTTTTGGCTTACGTAGCACCATGTCTACTCGTGGAACATTTTGGCTGCGTGTTGTAAAACCGCTTCCTATTTAATAAAAGAAATCATAGGAAAAGAATAAAGTCTATTGTCAATGACAGCAGCTGGTGGTTTCCTAGTGCCTCTCATTCCAAAAGGCTGAGCATATCCTAACTGGATTTTACATCCTGTCTTTGCTGAATCCACCCCAAGATGCTGCTGCGCTGGGGGACTGGTAGTCCCTGCTCCAGCTGCCCAGAGGCACAGGGGGAGCAGCAGCACCCACAGCTTTGGTTTAACGCACTTTCTGGGTGGTTTTTGTGAAGGACTGGCAGGTTTTAAAAAGGCGGAGGAGAGTGTGGTGGTGAACAAGTAAATGGTTGTGCTCCTGCAGTTAAAAATTACCCCTGGCATTTTCTTTTGCAAGCCACCTTCTCGTGAATGCCATCCTGTTCCGCAGTCCCGAGGAAAATCTGACCATGACCCGTTTGTATCTGAAGGCTTTATAACGTGAAAAAGCGCCAGCGCCTTTGTTATAGGCGTATCTCCCTCTCCCAGTGCTATGGACAGTTAATAACATTTTCATTTATTTTAATGGGAGCAGGATCAGATAGCAAGAGCAAAAATCCTCCCAGGAAAATTGTTCTCAGTGAACTCCAGCCAGTCAGCTTGAATATAATCCATCCTTGTGTTTCCCACTGTGCTGGTTCTGGCCAATAAACTGCTTAATTATTTTATTTCTGTTTGGGTTTGTTTGCTTTATTTCCTTATTTGTGACTTCCTTTTAGGAAAAAAAAAAAGGCTGCGAGGTACGGCAGTGCCACCGGAGGCTGTGGGATGGTGCACACGGTAATGACCCTGTCAACAGGTTCTTTTCTCGGATGTTTAGCAAAGGTTTGCAGCCCTAGCACAAAATGTGAGAATGATGTCTGTATCACAAAGGCATTTTCCCAGCGTGACCGAGCTGTGATATGAAACAAGCTGATTTTCTCATGAGAGGGGAGTAAATCCTTGGAAGTGTTATTTTTCTAATGTTTTATTTGAAAAGTCCTAGCATGACCTTTTCTTGATGTTGCTTTTTCTTTCTCTTTTTTCTTTGTAAAAACCCTGCAGTATTGTGATTAGCAAGATAATGAATACCATCTGCTTTTAATCAATTCCTTCCTTTTCTCCCAAACCCTCCTAACTTCTAATATTAATAGAAACAGATTTGAATACTGGAAGGGGCTGCTCTGGAGAGCGCTTGGGTATTTACTAGGTGAAAAGTGAAATTGCGCAGGTTTACTTCATGGGGTAGGGCGTTTGACAGGTGTAATTTTTCTTCTAGATGTGTTGCATGCCTGTTGTATAAACCAAAATGCGTGCTGACACAGGAGATTATGATTCTGCACTGGAGGGAAATTTTGAGAAGGGGAGGTGACCTCTCACACGAACAGGAGCTGTTGCCTGGGCCCTTCCAAAGGGACGACCCTTCCTTACCGCCACAGTGATGCACCTAGAGGTAAACGTGGCTCACAGGTGAAGCAGGGAAGCAAAAGATGCTTCCTAGGAGGAAAGTGATGCCCCCAGGAGTTTGTATGTAACCCTTCCGTTGGTTTTCCAAACCATCCAAACGGGACTTACTAATACAGCTGCCGTCAGTGCCGGTGCATCTGGATTTCCATTGTACGAGTTTATCTTGGAAGCTGAAAAAATTTGAGCTCATCTGCTGCCGAGCCTTGCTTCAGATCAAACCAATTATTCTCCCCCTGGACACAAATCAGTGTGATTTGCGCTTTTCTTCTAGGTTGGAGTCGATCATCCTGCTCTGATATGAATGACCATTTTACCCCTCTAAAGGTTCGCATTAACAGGGATTCCTGGGATTTTTCTTGATTGGGTTCAAGGCATTGTGTGTTTCCGTCTGTCCTGGCTAATTACGAACCAGCTCTGCCAGCTTATGTTGGCTGGGAAACCTTTTCTTTCATGCATCGGTCCAAACTGGGCCCTGAGAAGAGGAATCACCACCACGAACATTTCCACACCCGTCGTGATGGTGATGGTGATGAGCAGGACCCGGGTGGCAGTGCTGGTGTTCTCTCTCTGCGCGTGGGACGGATGCACAATGCAACCAGACAGTGAGTGCCTGTGGTCAGGGTGCCACGGGTGCTCTGTCCCTGAGAGCTTAAACTGTAAAAAGACAAGAGGACCCGAGAAAGGGATGAACGAGGATCCCCGAGGCCTTGGGATCTGGGGTGTAAGCAGAGGTGAGTGAAGACTGTGTTACCTCCAAAGACCTGCATGGGCCAGCATAGGCACTGGGCTGCTCGTGTTACCTACCCAGACCAGATCTGGAGCTGTTGTTTGCCCACGTGGTGACTACAGGGAAGTTGTGTTGTACCACCATGATGTGAGCGAGTTCTGTTGATGTTTTCTTCCTCTTTTTGAAAATGTTGTTTTCTTTTCCACTGAAGTCCTGGATACTCGTTCTGCTTCACGCAGTACTTAGATTTTGGGCCAGAGATGGGCAAGCATATGCCTTTGAGCCTAGTCAGGGATGTCCCCTCCAGTAGCCCTGATCAGTGACTGTGGCCCCTGGATGTTTCAAAGGGAGTGAGCTCGTTTCTGTGGCACAAATCCTGCATGCCTGCCCAACTGCCTGAATTAAACCAGGACCTTTCTGGTGAGAGAACAAGACGCGTACAGATGCCTTGTCCTCGATCTGGCATGGCCTCAGCCGGGGGTGCCATGTTCTACTGGTTGCTTTTATCTTTGCAGGGCTGTTTGGGGCAGCAGCGTTTGCCATTCGGCGGCACACCCTGAGCACGCACAGTCCTCAGTGAGGTAAAGTTTACCAGTGAGGTAAAGCACAGACAAAGCAACCTCTTTTCTGAACAGGAGGCGGCTGTAAACATCTTGTAAAAAAATTTCCAGTGGAGAGTTTTTAACTGCTTCAGCCTTTTCCCTAACCCCTTGTTACGGGAGCTTTTGGGGTGAGACGGCTGAAGTGGCGCTAGAGACATGCGTGCAATACCACCAATCAGCTCGCTCAACTGCGGGGGCTGAAGGCTGATGCTACCAAACAACAGGCTCTTGTTCCCTCTCTCTCTTTGCAGAGCAACGCTGGCATAGCGTCTTACACTTGCCCAGGACAGGGAGCCTGAAGCGAGTGAGTGTGGGCTGGGCCGGAGCCAGGATGCTGGCCAGGGTGGGGATGCAGATATTGCTGGAGTGTTCCTACAGGTGCCTAGTTGTGCTCCTCCGAAGAGGGTGTGCTTTGCCGCGTGCTTTGCCGTGTGTTGGAGAGCTTTCTCCTTGGAAAGCCCTGAACAGGGTGACTGCAGAAGCCAAACCTTCCTCCTGGAGCCACTGCTGAAATTCCAGGATGGATGGAATAGGAAGGAGAATAACGGTTGATCCCGTTTGCCTGCAAAAACATGAGTACGCTTTTCCTGCTCCTGGGGGCCTCTGAGAGGCTCCAGTTACAGTTTGGAAAGCGCACTTTTGGGATGTCTCGGGGAAAATGCCATCTTCTTGCGTTGGTATTGAAGATGTGCAAGGGAAAGCTCCACATAGCGAAGGCAGGGCCACGAGCAGCCACGGCAGGCACACCACGGGAGCTCCGCGTCCGATCCCTGCACAGAGGATGCTCCCTGTGCTCCACCCGCTGCCAGCCAGCCTGCTGTTGCTCTTTTAGCAAGGCTGATTAAGTGAAAGCAAGGGGTAGGGAGGAGGAGAAGAGAAGAAAAATGATTGTGGTTTGCCAAAAAGCCTACACCTGACACCTACGGGTTGCTGACAGGCACAGGGACAGGCAGAGGCAGCAGTGGCTGACTCGCAGTGGCCGTTTCACGTGCGTAGACTTAAAAAGCCTCCCTCACTGCCCTGTTCCTCTGCAGCTCCAGTCAAGACGGGTGTGGAGCTTGGACACTTTTCAAATCCTGCATTTCTGGCCCCGCTGAGGCTGTCTTGGCTCACCGCGATGTCACTGCGCGGGAATGCGCTTCCCCTGCTCTGGGACATCTCTGGCCAACACCAGATACCCTTCCTTCCTGCCTGCTCCCATGGTGGGGATTATTGCTTTTGGCTTCTCCTGGCTTTGAAAGGCATCCAAAGAGCTCAGCTCTCGCAAGCTGAGAGCGGAGACAGAAAGCCTC
This sequence comes from Buceros rhinoceros silvestris, assembly GCF_000710305.1. Lineage (NCBI taxonomy): Eukaryota > Metazoa > Chordata > Aves > Bucerotiformes > Bucerotidae > Buceros > Buceros rhinoceros. The sequence goes on along the minus strand of NW_010407868.1, from coordinate 12,445 downwards.
TCCCCGCCTCACCTGTTTGTGGTTATTCAGCTCCCTCCCTTCACGGTTTGGCACAATAATGATCTGAAAGTAAAACAAGAGGCAAGTTCTCCCCCCCGGCTCAAAGCGCTGAATGAAACCCAGCCAGCGGGGCCTATTGAGACAGCATCGAGACAAATGTCAACTTTAACACAAAGAGGCTTAAATGACTGACACAGAAAGGAATAATCCCGGATCTGTTTTCCAGGCTGCTCCCCAGCATAGCTGTGCTGCAGACGGAGACAATTTTCAGTTCCCCCAGGAGATTGTATAGCCAAAAAAAGATACTTGGTGGTGATATGCTATAAGACTAGGTCATGAGAATGGATGTTTGGAATAATGACAGAATTCACTATAGGCAAACTAAATTAAGAGAGTGTCTTGAGAAACATATGGGGAGGAAATTGCCACTGAAGCCCTGCGAAGTGTAGCTTTATTTCTCATTGTGCTGGCCTCTCCCAAAGGTCCTTGTGAGACAGGACAGGGGGTTATAGGACTCGTTTTGTGGCAACTCTGTGAACCAATTGCCTTTTTGTTTGCAGAGGGGGGAGCCTGTTATGACTACTTGCCTCTGAATCTTCTGGCAAAGTATAAGAAATTGGGATTGAAACAAAAATATGGACACCTTCTCCCCCAAAGTGGTTGAAAGACAAATAATGCCCTACTTGGCATCTTACCGAGGCACACCTTGCTCAGACCTCAGCAGCAAAGTGGGCTGGAGCATGGGTGCTGCATTCATACGTGCCAGGCACCAAGAGCACCCCTGCCCGCCCTGCGCTGCATTTGTCCATGCTAGACACCAGGAGCATCTTTGTTGCCCCTGTGGCACCTCCCAAAGCAGCCACTGGTCCAGCTGTGCCTGGTGCAGAGAGCTTTGATCCCATAGCAGCCCCTTTGGGGAATGTGTCTGGGGCCCTGGGGCCCTACGAGAGGCTCAACACAGGGTGGATTTCTTCCTGGGGAGTCAGAATGAACTGAGGAGCTGCCCAGGTGGGCTTGGGGAATCTGAGCTGTGCAGAATTAATGAACCCTTGGTCCCAGGGGTCCCCTCCCCAGGACCTCCATTGCCTGCAGGACTCACCAAGAAGCGTATTTACCTTTTGCAATTATCACTTAATTCAACGCTGTCTGGTGACAGCTGAAAGCACCAGCAAACATCCCTGTACCAGTGTGGCCAGTGGCACCGTGGCGCTTTGGGGCGGCAAATCGCCGAGGAGGGGGCTCGGGGCCACAGCCTTGGGCTTCCAGCAGGGAAGCTAGGGGCCAGGCACCCGCAGCCGGTGGAGAGCTGGGGCGCTTCCTGTGTCTCCCTTCCTTGTATTCCTCTGGAGAAGAGACTGCAGGACTAGAGCACGGAGCTTCTACGCTCAGGAAACAGCGAACAGCTGGAGTGTAACGGGGGAGCACATAGGAGCAAAAAATCAGCCTGGAGAAACTCAAGATGGACAACTGCATAAGAAGGGAAATTGGGGGGTTAGGGGTGTGTGTTGATGCGTTATTTATATTCATATTTGTTTGTAGACATATATAGGTAACACCTCTATGTGTATGCCTGAGAGAAGTGACAGCATAAATCCAGGGCGCTCCTTGCCCAGAGCGTGGTTCGGGAGAGGCAGGAGGACGCTGTCTGTAGCCAGTGCCTTTTAGCCTGGCATCCGTCCTGTGCTGAGTAATGGCAAATGTGGTCCCAGATTCCATTAGTAAAGAATTAAAGGATTGAGATTCAATTAATGTGGGAGCATTATGGAAACAGTCCTTTTTTTCCAAAGATACCTGCTTTCATTCTTTGCCTCCCCAGGATCTGTAGATCGAGGTAACAGGGAGGCAGGCACAGCACATTTTGAAAAATGTTTAGTTTAATATTTCAGGTGGTCCCAGCGGTGGGACATGGCAAAGTGTGTAAAAACAAGCTAAATGAGCAGCCTCAAAGAGGAGCTTGATGGGGGTCTCCTGCCATAGCGTCTGGAAGAGCAGAATCATAGTTCAAAGAAGTCGTGTTGTGGGATTTTTGTTTGTTTGCTTGTTTGTTTTAATTTTTCCTCGAAAGCCCTTTCAGCGAGGGCAGGGTTTGGCAACTTGGTCCGCTAGGAATTAAAACATAAAACATGTATATATCCTTTTTGTAAAAGTGTTGGCACTTCAGCTGCCACTGAGAGCTGTGGGGGAGGCTCTGTCTTCTCCTGGGTGGTTTAGGGAGCAAGGCTGGGGGGGTGAGACAATGCGCTAACCCCAGGTTTGCTGCCTGGGCTTAAAAGGATTTGCCCTTGCGGCTCGCTCTGATGCGGTGTGGAAAAGGAAAGGGACGGGGAAGCTCAGAGGAGCTGACAGAGGCAGAAAAAGGGTGTGAAATTCATACTATCTGCTGTGTCTCCTTTGATGTGTCACGCAGAGATTGTGCAGGCGCGCAGACGGGAAGGGGTTAACGCTTTTCTCAGTAACCGTTGAAATGGGGGCTGTTATGGTCTATTTAGGCAATGATCTGTTACAATATCAATGGCATTTTGGATGGCAGTGTCTCCTATTCTTCTATTGAAATCACACTAGCTTTGGAAGTTCACGGCCATGGCAGTCTCAGGGACAGATTTCTGTTCATTTTTCTTTGTTGTGAAGATTTTTTCTTTTTTTTTTTTAAAGTAAATTAACTCACACAAACGCGAAAGAAGCATCAAGTGTGTGACCTTTAGACAAAAGCTTCAGATTTGTCATTCTCTCTCCTTAACTTATGCCGTTGCTTTCAGCAATGCCCTGATACAATATATAGCCCGACTTGAGCTACCTGGCCACAAATAGCTGGGCAAGGCTGGAGTGACAACGTGAAATCTCCATTTCTATGCTGTTGTCAGCTTCTAACACTTAGGGAAAAAAGTCAAAGTTGGGGAGAGGCTTTAGCTGTCTGCCTCCCATGCCTTTGGATATAAAAGGAGCCTCCCCGCTCGGCCCCTCTCCGCTTCTTTAGAAACCAGGGGCTAATGCAGTCCCCAGGACTGTCTGGAGAGGTTACTCGCCCAGCCTTCACTTTGATGATTGATGACAGTGGAAAAACTAATGATATTTTATTCACCTGTCAAAAAAATTACTTGCCCTGGGCAAGGCAAGGCTAACGCAGCAGAATTTTAACGCTGCTCTTTTTACAATAATGCAGTTATCCCCTTTCCCCTAAAATATTATCTCAAAGGGAAAAGTTCTCTCCTGCCGAGCCCACTGCGTCAGGATGCTGGTGAGGGGGTCCTCTCCCACCAACAAAGTGTCTTGAACTTTGCTCTGGGAGCATGAATCGGGCATTGCAAGTGCATTCCAGGGGGGTCCCGTTGCCTCTGTCTCTCGCTGCATATGGGCAAGCAAACATCACAGGGCCTGTGGATGGCTTCAGGTATCTTCCCAAAGATGGCAAAGTATCTTTAGACCAAGAGAGCCCCCAGTTTTGCCTTAAATGTTGTGAGTTTGAATTTCTACCACAGACTACTTTCCTGTGTTTTATCCTCCTTGGGTGGTTTATTTTTACTGTGTGCATTTATATTTCTTGATTCCATGTAATTACTCTGAAGTTTTTCTTGTCAAGGGGCAAACTAAATGTTACCTGTTCCTACAGCTCCTACAGATGGCTCTACCTAGACCTCATAAACCACACGTAATTGTTAGTAAACCCGTGAGTTACCCTGCTTTCTCTTGGGTGTAGCTGGCTGTGGAGCTGTGTCCACCTGCACCAGGCAAGATCCGAATCCGTCTTATGGTTCAATGCGAGTGAAATATGTTGGAAATGAGTCTGGCAAAGCCGGAGTCATGGAAGCTGCAGAGACTTTTATTGTGCATCCTTCCTCACGGCTTGCACTGCTGGCTGTTGCTGTACTGGATCACGAGTCGGAGGGGAAATGTCCAGCAGCGCTCAGCTCTTGCTCCGGCTTCATCGTGCTGCAAACAGACTGGCTGGTCTGGGATGGTTACGAGCTGATCACCAGTGAGTGCCAGATGAAATGGGGCTTTTTGAGGGACGCTGAGAAAAACATGGCCTCCCAGGGAGGGACGTTGGGAGCTGACTGTGCTGGCAGCGGGAGAGCAGACCCTGCCTCCCCTGCTGCTGCAGCCTGGCCATGAGAACCTCCCTGCACCTGCAGGGGTTTCCTGTTAGGTGGAAATGGCAACAGCTAGAGGTGACCCCGCTTAAGGTCCTGTTGCGTTTGCCGGGGGACGTTCCCGTGGCGGTGTGCTCCCGGCTGTCTCTTGGCACGTGCTCCTGAGCCTTTAATCATCCACAGCATTGGCAAAATGCTTCCTGGAGGAGGCAATTGGTAAGCGGATGAAAAGGGATCTCAATTTCTAGGCAGGCTCAAGCTTTGAAAAGCTGGATTCCCGCAGCAAGTGGGGAACATCTTAAAGTGCAGACGTGTGAAAAGTAAACATTTCATCTTAATGCCAGAGCAGGTAGAGCTGTTCAAATAGGATGCAAACTGCTCTCAGCAGCCAGACTAATCTGAAGTACCGTTAAAATTCCTAGTAAAGAAATCCACAACACAAAAAAAATTACTTTTTTCGACCTAGTTCTGAGCATGCTGTGTCGGGTGCTGCTGTGGTCCCCACAGGCAAGACGAAGGCCACCCACACATACTGAGAGCAGGACCTGGAGGTCCTCCACGCCTGGGCTGGAGCAGAGGGCTTCTCTTCTCCCCAGGATGACATTTTAAGCTACACAGTGCAAACAGAGCTGCTGCCTGGTCCTGGTGTCACAAAATCCCCACGAGTTCAGGTGCGGCACAGAAGCGGAGTTACGGTTTCCCTTATCTGCTTGATGTGACAACGAAAGGCAATACACGGTGCCGGCCCCTCCTGCAAGAGCTGCAGCCGGTGCTCCGGTGTGTGCTGGGTTGGCGTGAGGGATGTCAGCGAGCAGCGATGCTCGGCAGGTGCGGGAGAGCCCTTCAGGTGACTTTGCAAGGCTGTACTTCTGCAGGAGCCGTGATTAGAGTGAGAGGTGAAATTGAGGGCTTGGGTGAGGTTTGAATATTACCATTATTTTATTTAGCTTGGCTGACTTTTTTCTTTTTTTTTTTTTTTCTTTTTATTAGATAATGGGACTGCCACTTTGAGTTCAGGGTCTGGTTACAAGGACTTACCTCTATTTCACAGCAAGACATTTGTCTCACCATTAATCAATGCAGGTTATAAAAAAAAAGATAAAAGATTAAGCATTTACAATGTGAAGGCTCCACATTTCAGCCCCCCTTTTTTCACCTCCATGGAGAATACATATGCAATTATGGAGACGGAAATGAAAATTACGAAATTAAAGTTGCGGGGTCTCGGATATGCCGGACTTTGAGCACAGAGCCCCCACAGAAAGCATGCAAGCTTGAAAAATCTCACTTCACTTGAAAACCTCATTTGACTTTTTAAAGTTCTGTCCTGGTGTGATAATTACTGTGTTGCTCTTATTGCCCCCTGTGTCCGTAGGAAATGTTGACATTTCCGCAGAAACTTGAAAACCTGACTCTTCTGCTTCAGAAAAGCAGCCACAACACTGCAGGCAAGCGGGAGCTTGATGTGTCCTCCCCTGGCCTGGGGATTCCCATGAGATACGGTGCTGGGGTGTGTGAAACGGCTCACGAGACTTGCCAGAAGTTTGGTTTTTCAGCAAGAAACACGTATATGTCTCCTTTTCCCCCACAGAAGACAGATCCTTCTCTCAGCATGCGACAGCAGCAGACCCGCCCGTGATGCTGCGTCTGCCTTACTGGGGGCTGGTGGTCGTTATAGCACGTCCAGCCCTGACCTCTGAAAGCTGCTTCTCGGTCCGTGCTGGTGGACACCAACCTTCGGAATGAAAAGCACCGTGAGATGGATGTTGCCTTCGTTGCCTTGATGTTTTCTCATGCTGTTTCAAAGGAGGTGGGATTTCACAACCTTCTTCATAACCTGTGGAAAATGCGTTGGGTGAAAACTGAGTTATTGAGCAAGTAACCTGCCCCCACACGGAGAGTCACCGGGTGCGTTTGTGGGCGGCGGGTTTGCCCTTGCACCTCCCCGAGCTGTTGCTTCACGTTGCCACTAAGTGGCGGTCGAGTAAAAACTATAGTAAACCCGAACTTTTCGGAATGAATATTTCATCTGATGTCAGTGCAAGGCGCAGAAGCAAATAGAAGATTTCAAAGCCCTTGTTCCTGAGCTCCGCGATGCCCCGCTGTTTACCGCGGGGAGGAGACAGCAACAGCGGAGGTTGTAGGAATACGTACAGGTTTTTCTTGGGAGAAGCTGAGTGCGCAGACGGGGCGCGTTGGGGACAGGATGAACAGTTCAGCCAAATTCTGCCTCATGATTTGGCCAGTGTGCTGTTCAACATTTATAGAAATAATCCAAAAGAGGTTTGGGGCATCAGAGAGTGGCATGGAATTGTGCGTGGCTGGAGTAAAGGCAGGGAATGAGGCTGGGAGTGTTCCCTACCCACAGTACGAACAAATGATGCCAAGCGCCGGAAGAACTAAGATCCCTCACGCAGTGAGCCCCTGGGTAATGTTTGGCTCTGATGCATTATTAACCATTTTAATTTTTAAGTGGTTTGAAGATACTCAGGTAAAACCTCCTGAAAGCAAGGCAGAACTAGGTCAGACACAGTGCGTTGGCTTTAATTAGTAACTGTGCAGATTTTTTAACCTTTTCGTGAAATTCGGGGACCTGCGGTACCTCCCTCGCTCTGTTCCGGAGCCGAAGTGGAGATGACCTCTTCAGGGAGAAATGGTAATTGGAAATGTCAGTTATCTGAAACTTTTATCCGAAAAGACAGGTTCCTGGGCACAGTGCCAGGGTCCTTACCTTTCAAATATTTTAAAATATTTGAAGAAAGTAGCAGGCACGGCATAAATTTTAATGTTCAAAGGACTCCTGAGACAACTTTTTTTCCAAGCGTAAAGCAAATAGTAGAAAGGGAAGATAAATATCACAAAGTCATCTGAAAATGCCAGGGAAGGTCTGTCTCAGCCACCAGCAAAATCCGATGGCGTGGACCTGCTGAATTTCAGCCATGGCCAGCCCAAATGGGTCTGCTGGGTCTGCATATAGACCCACACTTAAACTGTGCTTACAGATGCAATGCCAGTTTCGAAGCCCAGTCGTCCCACCGCAGGAGTCCGGGGACTTCCAGGAGATGCTGCGGTGGAGCTGGCAGCCGTGTGGATGGTTGGAAAGATGGTTGGAATACAGCAGCGCTTGCCTGTGCTAGTCCTGTGGAGAGCCAGAGCAGTGAGCCCAGGCGGGTATGGGGCGGGTTGTGTCTCCCCGTGGGCAGGATTTCTTGGCATGGTCCTGAGCAATCCCCCATCTGATGTGATTTCCCCCCTTCCCATGGAAGGTCCCCTGGGGAGGTGGCAGCACCAGCCCTCTCCACTTTCCCCTAGGACCTGTGCCAGCCTAGAGCCTTTCTGAGGCTGGCTTCCCCTCTTCTTTTCCCCCCACAGGGCTGAGCTCGCTCCCTCAGATGTCTCACCACCTCGAACCTCTCACACACTTGTGGTGGGAGGTAGACCCCTGCTCTGTGTTTGGTGCTGGAGCTCAAACACTCTTTGTGGGGTTGATACTTGTTCAGTGGGCTCCCTCGGGCCTTCCTCCCCTTCTCAACAGTGCACCTTGTGTCACTGGTGTCGGTTACACATGGGCCAGGGCTCTGCAAGGCACTGCCTCTGCAGGAGCTAAAATCACTACGAGCAGCCGAAAAGGGGCTGGATGCTTCCAACGCTGCCCAGGCTCCTATTTCCTACCATTTGTTCAAAAGGTCACACCAAGGGACTGCATTGCCAGCTTTGAGCCCATCCGTTTCCAGTGCTACCATTATTTAATCTTTGGAAGGGCAGGGGAAACCAAAATAACCTTCCTTCGAAATGTTATGGTTTTGGAAAAGCAAAATATTGCAATGCAAAAGTTTGGCGGAACGTGCCCAGGCGTGCAAGCCAGGCTGGCCCAGAGGGGGTCAGAAAGGCGTGAGATTTCGAGTGTTGTTTCCTCCAGAAGATGAATGTTTCCACCACAAACGTGTGCCCCTTCCAGCCCGCCCAGGTGCCGCGGCAGTGCCTGCGGCATAGCCTCGGCGTGGGTTTAAGCAGGGACTTGGACAGGTTGCAGCTTGTCCAGGCACAGTTGCGGGTACCCGTTCCTCAGGCTGACGATGCTGGCGCCCTGGGGGCCGGCTCAGCGGAGGGTCCGTGGACGCGAGGTGGTTTGCACTGCCATGAGCCTTGTGTTCAAAGCGCTGGGCAGGTGGGCGGCCACGGGAGCATTATCTGTGCTTTGCAGATGGGATGCGGCAGCGTGGCCAGAGCCAAGCGCTGGATGTGGGCGGCGTGGTGCTGGCAGGGGACTCCGCACAGCATGCTGCTGGGGGGCCCATCCTGCCAAGATACCTTCTGCTGGAGCTGCTTTTTGTCAAAACCTGGTGTGTGTTTTTCTTTACGGACAGGCAGGGCCTGTTCTGGGTGGTGCCCCTGAGCCCCTCTGCTTTTCAAAGGGGTCTAAGCCCCTCTGCTTTCTCTCACCTTGCATCTAAGTTTGCAGAAGCCTTTCCTATTTTTGAGGAGAAACACTGTAGCCCAGACTAATCTATTTATTTCTGCTTGCTGCTTTTCATGTGCCAATTTAGACGTTGGGTTTCCTTTGTAGTTTATCTCAGCCTCCTATCTGGATTCAGTCAGATGCTGGGTACAGTTTCCCGTCAGTGCCACACCATGAAATAGCTGAGAGCTGCAGAAGAAGAAGGTGCCAGCTCTGTGGAGAGGACCTGCAGGCGCCCAGGGAAGGGCAGAACAAGATGTGCTTCTGGCGTTGATGGTATCCTGTTTCTGACCAGTTGTGCACCCAGGATTTGCAGAGGAGAGTGGAGCTGTCTCGGGGTAGTTTGTCTCCAGCCTGTGATGTCCCCTCAGCTGCTGTTTCTCTCTGGAATGTGAGCAATGTGCTGTCCCCCAGCTCTGCTCCACACCATCAGGTTCACTTTGATTCGCTGAAAATGTTCATTTCATTGGAAATCAAATGCTCAGCAAATAGCAAATTAGCCTGTGTTTGAATTTCTTCTGCCTCCCACCTGGTGACTCTGCCACCAGTTACAAACCCAGATTAAAAAGTGCTTTTTCCTTAACCAATATTTTGGTAGAAATTTAGATACATATGAGCAAAAAAACTTTGTTCCAAGGGTGGCACAATATATTTCTGACTGTTTTAACCTTGTCAGTGAGGTACCAAAATGGATTGGCTGTGGGAGAGCCTGTGGCACTGTTCTTTGTTGCTGAGCCCAGAACGGGAAATTACCTTCCGCTCTTAAATCTGCAACTTCTGCCTTCCCCATGACCACGAATAGAAAAATTGCAAGATCTTCCTTTAAACTCAGAGGTATTAAGGACCTCTTTTACCAACAGAGGGAGAGACATTTAGCTTTAAATGTGTGATTACCCCATTATCTTCAAAGGGAGAGAGCAGTAGCTGGAAGTGAGGCATGTCCTCAGGTCCCTCGCTGAAACAGAGCCTGACAACAGAAGAAAATAGAGGAGCTCAGATTTGCCATTACCAGTGCGGAGCCTTTGCTTTAGGCAGCTGGAGAAGCGAGTGCACAGGGGCTGGTGCTGAGGCTCCTCTCCAGACACCAGTTCAGGGACACTCTCCGTTAACAGAGTGTAAAGTATGCTGGGTCAGATCCTCCGCTGGGAAAATCTGACGTGTTCTGCTGACCCTGCTGGGGCTGCACTGATGTATATCCAAGGAACTCTGGCCTTGAAGGCTTCTAGGGGTCTTTCATGAAAGTACCACCTGCTGGGTTGGAGATTTTTTTTTTTAAGTGTCAGCTTCTTTTTGCACATTCGTATTTATTTTCATTGTGTATCTTCGGGCTAAGCACGGCTAAGTGTTGTGCTGTTACTTCATGCAGCTAGCTTGATTCCCATGGAGTTGCTGTGGTCTCAGCAGGAGCAGGATTTGTTGCTTCTGCAATATTTGGGGTGAACTTCCGTGTGTGTGAGTGTGTAGAAGATGATAATGAGAAAATGCGGCTAGGGAAGAATGACTTCTGTAGCCATTAACGTATCAGAGAAGTCTGGGAGACCACGTCAGGCAGCAGCGATAGCTGATCATCGCACCGGGCAGAGCATTCCCTTGCTGAGGATGGTCCACATTGCTCCAACGACAAAACCGCTTATGGCGCACAGGTGCTCCGAGGTTTACTGGTGGCCTAGGGCATGACAGGGTTGAGGAGTGCTGAGTATTCACCTGCATCTAACAGTGCCGACAGCGCAAGGCAAAACAGCTCACGTCCAGCAAATAAGATGCAGGCGAAGGCTCCATAACTGACACCCGGTCTACAGCTGATTTCTTACTCCCGCAGGAGTCTATAAACAGGAGTGCTCTGGGCAGCACTGGAGTCCCAAGGCCAGCTCTGATCCTTCTGACCTCTCACCTTGCTCCTGTGCCCCCACGTTGCAGAATAGGCAGTAGGGAGAGTAATGCGTGATGGTGTTGGCATCTGTTTTGGGTAGCTATGGCTGTGATTTAGGGCACAGAGATGCTTTGTAATTCACAGCCTTAGAACTTCAATTAACAGAAGTTTAGTTTGAGATGATTTTGATGTGAAAGCTGCTGTCGAACTACTTGTGCTGCTCCCATACAGCCTTTGTTTCTGCTTTTGCAAGTTTGATTTACAGATTTCCTTTCTCATTAAAGGCAGTGGTGATATTAAGCCCAGGAATCCTTGATAGATTTCAGATTGAATACTGTGAGTCTTGTATTAATGCAGGCTAGCTGCAAATAAAGGAGAAAATCCATTAACCATGTCGTGTGCATCATAAATATTCCATAACACAACAGTGTTAGCATAATGATAAGAAAGAAAAAACAAAGGTGTAGGAGTCAGGAAGTGCTGAGTGCTGAAAGCCCACTCTGAACATCTCTAACTCCTGCATTAACAGCCCTTCAGATGACAAAGGCCACGCTGGGCTCTTTATCGAGTGCTGTGGGCACATTTATTATTAATTTTTTTTCTAATGAGACTTTGAAATCTCATGCAAGTTTTGTGTAACTGGTCAAATTTCAGTGAAATAGTTAATCAAATGTAACACTGGAAACCAAGTGACTGTGATGTAACCAGCAATGACTTCAGTGAAGCCGTGCCCACGTACTGGCTGTGCGCTTGTGCTCTGATGTACAGCTGGGTGACTGAAGCTCCTGTTTATCGGCTGTTAACCCAGAATGAGGCACTGGGCTCTGGAACCGCATAAAGCACGTGGGAAGCCATGGTGTAACGCAGCCAAGCCTATGCCTCCAAGCCTGCGTCATACGTTTGCTTTGAGACCATTACAAGGTGTAGGTAATTATGAGAGTTACATTAGAAATCAATCCAATGCGTTTGCCTCAGAGTCTAAAAACACTGAACCAAGCGTGTGGAGCGTTCAGAGCAAACGTGAGGAAATGCAGCGTATCGCCGAGGTGTGGAAGCCTCTCTGCCAGCTATGGAGACAAATGTTCTGGCTGGATTTTAATAGGTGCACTCATTACTGGCGCAGCTATGCACGCCGAGGCAAGAACGGAGCAAACCCAGCTCCACAAACGCACACCCACAGAGCCCTGCGGTACCCAGGCGCATTCGTAAGGCACAGACTGCAAACCTTCCCCGGCGCCAGTGCCTGCTGCTCCCCACATCACCTGTCAGAAGCGATGCTGTGCTCGCCACTCGCTTTTTTTTCTGGCTTTTTTCTCTGCTCTCTTATCCAGGTGTTTTCCTGCTGCGGATTACTCTTATCGAAGAGGCTGGGTCCTGTTGCTCACCACCTTCCTCCAGCACAGTCTTGCGACCTACAGATGGTGTAGGTGTTGCTGCTCCCAAGACCCTGCTGTTACAACACTCACTGATAGCAAAGCAAGGAGGCTTTTGTGGTTATTTCCAAAATCTGTAATGATGGAGGGGGGTGAGGAGGTACGAGCAGCCCTTTGCCAGGCAGCTCCTGCCCATCGAGGTGTTTCTCAGGCTAGCAAGCACCATGCACAGGGGGACTGCCCAGCCAGCAGTGCTGGTGGCACAGATTGTGCGACTGGCTGCAAAACACAGTGTTTATCAGTTTGCTTTCAACTGTCCACTGTCTTAGATAGTCTGTGCAGGCAGCAAAGCCCAGCACTGTGGCAGGATGGCACCGCTCACCACCGGCATGTGGCTGTTTGTCCATCTTGCCTGTGACTGTCCCGCTAGAAGCGCAGGTTCCAGCCTGAACCTCTCTCCAGGGCTGGACACGTTGGACACAGCTGGTGCGAGAGCCCAGGCGGGCAGACAGCTTCCAGCGGGCAGGGTGTGCGGGCAGCTCCCAGCACTGCTACCCAGGAGACGTGATCCACATCTCCTGGTGTCATCCAAGCACCGGGATGACAACAGCGGTGAGGCTGAAAGAGCGTGGGCCTCAGTACGGGTCAGGACTGA
>NW_010407867.1:0-34238 GCF_000710305.1 Buceros rhinoceros silvestris | reverse complement strand
GAATATATATAAATATATATATGAATTTATATCAAATTCAAAGTACTCATTTGAACAGCCGAAGAGAGCTGAGTTTCAGAGGTCCTCATTACAGAAGAACAAGCCATGCAGATGAATGAGCGTACCCACATGTGCACATGCTCACATGTGCTGTCTCTGTGGTGAGGTAGATGCCCATATGATCCCTTTGATCCAGGATTCCTATTTGATCCCTTTGATCCAGAATTCCTATTAAGTTTGTACAATAACATAGATCGGGCCTCCAGAGATGTAGTATGGAAGTTTTAAAGATAAACAGGCAGATACATAACCTATTACAAACATATACTGCCAAAATGGGAAAAGAGGATTGATTCTTAATTAATAGTTAGGATATGTAAAGAGCCAGGGAATACCTTGGCTTATTCTAAAAATAGGAGAGAATTTGCTTGTTTGCCTATTTTTTTTTTCCAGAAGCCAAGCCACACATTTAGAGGAAAGGCTACACAGATTTCAGAGATTTAATTTCCACAAGCACAGGCCATAAATTAAAATACAGCAATCCAATCCCATTAATAGTACAAGAAAAAGCCAAGTGGCTGCTTTGGTCTTTGCTTTCACGAACTTGTGTCAAGCTCAGTGACTTCAAAGAGATTTCCATTTCATTTCTACATATGAAGAGAACAGACAGACAGAGAGTCTCTGCCATCCTCTGATGCCTTAAGAAAACAGAAGAAAAACATGCCTGTATCTCATTCGCCTAATGATTTTAGCTGCAAAAGGAATCCCATGGTCGGCAGACGACCCTCAGGGCAAGGGCTTGAGGTCTGTCACAGTATATAAGGCTTCTCCAAACCCACTCCATTATCTTCATTATTGTACACCAGGAATAAAAGGGGACTGACTCCTCTTCTGAAGTTCAAGTTAGAAAGGACAGAATGTTTCATGTAAAATAACATTGTGTGACTTCAGTAATAGGTTTATGCCTTTGGGGGCCTAATACTAAAGCTGCATATAAGGATTTTCCACAGAATTTGAAAGAAGAAAAATGAGTACTGTATTAGCAATGAGTAAAATTCCACAGGTTTTAGATTCACCGAAACGCTCCATGTCTCTGTGTCAGCATGACTCATTGTCAGTCACCTAGTTACATCCAGCAAGAGTACAATGGCAAGTTTAGGGGGAAGAAAAAAATAAACAAAACAGAGCACTGGCTAACAGAGCTTAAGAGCTAAGTACAAATCCCTAAGAAAACCAAAACCATACACATATGCAAGGAGGAAAAGGAAGTAACGAGCTTTTGGAAAGTTCTTACGAATGATGAGGTAGCATGGCTTCCTACAGGGGACATTAACCAAGAGCACATATACAAATCCACATGGAAATAGTTTACATGGACAGCGATGCTTCCCTTGTCCGCTCACACCTGGGTACGTGCATGTGCTTACTTACACACATACATACATGTTGTGCATTTGTGCACTCTGAGTAACGTTTCGTAACTCTGTAGAAATCTTGGTCCTTAACTGACAAAATTTACGAAGTATTAACTCTTATTAGTGAACAAACATAAGAAAACCAGTTACCTTATGTTAATAAGGTTTCTTAAAAACAGTCAGAAGTCAGGCCTGTTATCAATATTCTGAAATATCCCACTTGTCCTCAAAACACATTTAAGAAACAAAAGGCCCTTTCCCTGATACAAGGTTTGGATCAAGACCTAAAATTGTCTGCCCAGCCCTTCCCTTTTTTCCCCGGTTTGGAAGAAACAGGCCATTTGAAAGAATGCCTCAAAAGCACATTTCCTGCAGTAATTCAGAAGACAATTTCAAATAACAAAACCGGAGCAAGAATAGCCCACTGCACAAGTTAAATAATATATAAACTTCTGAGTACATAGAGAAATGGGAATCTGATTCATACCTGGTCTTCGAAAGATTTGCAGGAAATTGAGTTAATTAAACCTCTGCTTCTGGTGCAAATGTTTCCTTTCCTTCCCAAAGAGAAGTTAAGTTATTATGGTTTTGTCATTGCCATAATGCAGCAGAGCCTAACTGCAATTCTTGGTCTTCTCCTACAAAGCTCCACAAACTAGCAGAACTGTAAATTTTTACTGAAATACACAGTGTTCATACACTGTTGAATTGTTACCTTAACGTACTACCAAAGGTTCCCATTTGTAACTTATCTTATTCATGGAGGAAAATAATTAATATGCTAATTACCTAACTAGCAACTGGTGATGACTGACAACTTTACACTACAAGACGACGACATTACAATACGTAGATTTTCTGCTGGAGTTCAAACAGAGAAGACATTGTGCTTGCAGAAGTACATACCTCCTTTAGGAAAAGAGACTCGTATTTGTGGAGGATGGCTAAGAACAGTCTTGCCATCTGCACCCAGAAATATATATTTTTTAATTAGCCACTCTAAAAACAATCATGTTGGCTGAAGGAAAGGGGGAGGGAGACTTGTCAAAATGATGTATTTGTCCCTCACCACCTTTCAATGCTCTTATGCAAGGCTAATTTTCTTCCTAGCCAGCTCACCTCTCTGGCCTCCTTTTGTTTCATGTCCCATTTCTCATTCTTTTCTAACTTCTGAACTTTTGTTAGTTCGCTTTTAAGGAGAAAGAAAAAAGAAAACCAACCCTTTCCTATTCATTTTTTCCTAGATGGGGAGTAAGCAGAGACATGAATATGGCACTCTCATAATGACTTAACTAGGGCTTAATGAAATTTTCATCACAACCTGCTGTTCATTTTAATGGCCTTTGAAAGACAATAGAACAATGGCTAGAGGGAAGAAAAGATTTTTCTGTTGCATGCATTTGCAAAGCCCAACATTCAGTTGCTCCCCCTCCTTTCTCTCCCAATCTCTTCACAAAGCTGTAGATCTTTTGTTTGTACTGTATATTTTCATTTTAGTAGAGCTGAGATAATGCACAGGCTCTGTAACCATTCTCATGTCTATCTGTGGCCTTTCCTTAATGGAGTCTGTGCAGCTTGTACAACCTCATACTGAACAGAGTATTTGTACACTGCCCAGAAACCCATGCTCTTTCCTCTAAAATAAAAGTCGGGTCTCCTTCCCACCCCCACCCCACAGCACACACAGGAAAGTTCTCTTCCATTCAAAGGCACAAGATAGGTCATGGCACTGACCATTAAGTCAACATAAATGCAAAGTGAAATGCTAGGATTATACATAATATTAAAAAAAACTGCTTAGACAAAGAGTTTGTTTCCCAGCAGACTCTTACTGTGTGCTCCAGTCAAGAAAAGAAGACTAATTTACAATCCTGTCATGCTCATGTATGTGACAGTGTGGCTGTGTTTGCATTTGTATTTTCATTCCAGCATGCAGGTTGTTCTAAAATTTTCTTGTAAATGCTGTCAATTCTTGCTTCAACACTGAGGTGGGCTCTCCACTGCCATGCTTTTAAACATTTGAAATAGATTTGCACAACAGGAAAGATGGGTGTAAATGAAAATGAAGTTTTATTACCGTGTATTAGCTCAATATGTTCACACAACATCAACTGGCTCACAGTGCCCTGAAATCCAGCTGTAAATATGCATGCTGGATACCTACAGGGTTCTCACGATACCTAGAGAGAACTTCATCTTCCAGTCAGGGGTTTGCCTCTGCCCCAAACAGACAGAGAACTGAAAATCTTACTCAAAGAAAATCTGTTCTGTTGTTTCTCAGAGGCAAGATGTTTGGTCTTAGTCTCAAGCCTACAGATCACAAGTGGAATTGTCAACAACTGGACATACGTTCCCCAAAAGAAACTGATTCTCCAGAGATAATACCTGTCTGCCAAGGTTGAACCTTCCTGGCCAGACATAATGCAGAGAAAGCCTGTATTGTGACTGTATAGTATCTGCACTATAGATAAATAGAGGATGACATGATAGGACATGCTCCAGATAAAAGCTTTCATGAATTCCAATTTAATTTCTTTACCTTTCAAATAACAACATGCCTACGAGATAGAGATAATTTCACAAAAACATTAACATTGCTGATAACAATGCTTTTTGCTCTAGAAAGAGAGATAGGGGAGTAGTAGTGTAAATGACCCCCAGGCTGTTAAAATTACAGTGCTCAAAGCACCCATGGTGAAGACGTTGCTGTGTCTATTGCAACTGTGACGAAAGATCGCTACCTCAGACAAAAGCTCTCATTTGGGAAAAGCTAAAAATGTCAGGTATGATGGGATATTGCTGAAATTCATCTCTAATGTAGACAAGAAGTATCAGTTCTTTACTTCGGTTTTGCTAGCAAGAAAAAACGAACAGAGCACTAAATGGGAAGATTAAAAAGTACACGCATCCAAAGAATCTGGAGAAAAGAAAACCAGAAAATTTTGGCCAGTTTCCCAGGCCTTACCTTCTGGCTCATTTTTTATGAGCTCTTCCATTTTTCTTTGCTTAAGAGTGTCTACAACATCCGCTAGGCTCCCTTTGCGCCTTTCAGGGGTTCCCAGGGCTGTGCTGGACAACGATTCTCCACTCTGACGCCCACCTTCTTCTGCCTTCAAGGGTGAGGTAGATGAGTTGTGCGGGGCAAATGAAGACATCACTTTATTGCCATCAACTTCCTGAAAGAGAAAACACCGAGATGAAACATTTCTTTCTTTTCTTGAAGAAGAAAAAAATAAAGATGGAGAGAAAGAAGAATCCTTTGTTCTTTGAGTTCATTGGTGTTTGTTCTTCAGCTGAAACCTTTAAAAAGGCATGCAATGCTTCAAAAGCACCCAGAACAAAGCCTATCCATAAAGCATAAACCAAGATTACAGGCTGAAGTGAACAAAGATCAGCTTGCAAGAGAGAAACATAAAATACAGTTTTTCCCTAATTGAGAAGAAGTGTTGTACTCATAGGTTTCCTAATAACAATGGTATTGATTACCTTTAATTGTTTGCTCTTTTCAAGCTTGCTTTTGAAAAAAACCTTTAATTTTTACAAGGACCATTAATTTCCTGACTTTTTATAAAGTATTTAATGCCTTGATGGCTAGGTGTTTTAAGAAATGAAATAGTAATCAAATATTAAATGCCCTTTGCCATATGACGTGTTCTAACTCACAGTTCAAGTAGTTCTCCCATCTACAAAGGATTAAGCAATTGTTTTCTAATTCTCTTTCTATTCTCCTCTTTCATCTCATACTTTCATTTCTCGTAGAGGCAGTATTTTTCACAAAGGTGGTCCTAATGACTTTCACTGGCAGCACAATGAGAAAACTCTGTTACTTCCTGGAACACAGGCACAACCATCCTCACGTGAGAGTCCACAGAGGTCTACTCATTAATTTTAATGGAAAACAAAACTGGTCCCAGCATCTTCAAACTTGCCTTCATTAATGTGATAGTTTTCTCCTACACGCCTCCTCCAACATAAAGCAATGTTCTCTGCATATGTTCCTTTCCCCTTTTATATCTCTGTACACGTCTCTGAAACCCTTTTTCCCCCCCTCTCTTAACATATGCCATCTATACCTTGCAAAACTTAGGTCACTGTCTCTCAACAAAGCTTGCTGCAGAGTACACGGACTGCATCATATAAAGGTGCAAACATGAACAGTTTTAATTTTGATCAGATCCTCCAGGTTTGTTTTTTTTTTATTTCTTCATTGTCCTATTTCCTTATATTTTTGTATTCTAGGTATTTAATTAATATTGTTTCTAAAAAAGTCACAGGACCATCTTGTGATCCGACTTAGTTGAAAAAGTATTAATTTTTAAGTTGTTTTCATTTTATAGAGCATGACAGTGACACATATACTTTTGTTAGTGATTTGTGTTACAATTTTATCTTTTTTCCTGAGTAAATACTGGTGCATCTGGTTTAATAAAAACCAGTATTTCAGGGGAAAAAAAAGTGTCTTTTTATAAACAGAACATAAATGGCTAAAAATTACCTCAAAAAATTTGAATAAAGCAACACAAAAGTTATGAAGTAAAGAATGTATTTGTTTTCGCAGAATACTTTTTGGCTAAAAGATTACTTTTGGTTAAGAAAAATTTTAGTGCAAACAGTTCTGAGCAGCTTTAATGTGTTACACTAGTGAATAAATTCCCTAACAGAATCGGATTTAACTGAGATTACAATCTGGGCCATCATATGCCCCAAAAGCCAAACCCAGTGATGTTAATGAGAGACTTTCTACTGACGTCAATGAGCTTTTGACCAAGCCCTAAAAAATTTTCCGACTCCAGTCAACAGAAATGCTCCTTTTTTTTTTTTTTTTGTCTTGCAACTCCCTCCATTTTTGTTCTGCCCTTGGAAAATAACTAGTTGCTAACAGCAGACTCAAAGAAGGAGTTAGATCTGAATGTAATTTTTTTTCAGATATACAGACCTCAATAAACCATTTTTAACACTGATCTAGACGACCAAAACAGTTAACTTCAGCATCAGTTCAGATTTTACCTAACACTGAAACCCATTATCACCAAATGGCAATGTATTTCCTGTACACAAGGCCAAAAGGGGAAATATCTTGGAAACTGCTTTCTTATCCGCACTTTGAAGACAGATAAACCAAGTATCATCCTTAGTTACAGTTCTTACAATCTACCTATAAGAGAAATTATGTATAGGAACTGTATCGTTCCTAATTTTACCAGGAACTAGTTTCTTGGTTTCATTCCAAAGTGGGCCCTAAAGACACTCACTTGTGTTTCTGTTATGTCACACTTTGGTCACAGACACAAAGTACAGCTGTCTGAACCTCAGGAATCATCACTGCTGTTTCCATGTACTACATTTTGGTTACATGCAAGTGTTTTTATCTGTACAAATATATTCTGAGTATAAAACAAGTTTGTTACAAGAGAATAAGCGTAAGAACACAAGCACTGAATGATAAAGTAATATAAATTAATTTTCAAAATCACAAATTGCTTTGCATTCAAATGGAACACGCAAGTATTTTTTAAAACTACTAATATTTCCTTGCCTCTCTTCCTTGGGAAAAGGATTTGTGAGGGGGAGAGGACAAGAGAGTAGTTTGTGGCTAAAGCGTTATGAAAGGACTCTAGATACTTGATTTCTAGTTCTTTCAAATGTTCTATGCAATCATGGAAAAAGTCACTTTTGTTTCGTCCTTTCAGTTTCCCACCTGTAAAATAGGCACAAAAGAAGTAATTTCTCATATTGTTAAGGTCTCAGAATGATAAACTCAAAATGCCCTGATACTACAAGATTGGCTAGAAGTATTTATATGGCACCATGGTCAAGAAGACTTCATAGCCGGACAAAAAAGGACAGGGAAGTGTTCTACACAGAGCTACAAAAAAACCCATAAATTATATATTAAAATATACAGCTAAGTAAACATCCCCAAAAGAAGATATTTCCTTAGACTGGTCGTCAGGTGTGAATGCACGCACCGCTTGCGTATCACATACGTGGGCTATTTATACACTTGCAGGCTTTAAGATACACTCCACTTAATCAAAACACATATACAGTAGGGGAACAGCTGCAATCACATCTCAGTGGGCTAAATTACAGTACACCAGTGAATTATTCATTCAAAAAGATCTGTAGCAATCACACATCCACTGCGTGATTTGCAATCTAAGAGGAATCCTCTCCCTTCCATACCAGCGGATGAAGGCACGCATCAGCTACTGCTGTTGGTGAGAGTTCAACATGTATCCTCTAGCACACCAGCTCAAGAATCCGCCTTTCCCACTTGTCCATGATCTTTTTATTCTGTTATTCAGAAAAACAACATGAAACACTCAACAGTTATCTTGGCTTCTGCTTTACATCCCTCTGTTTGTTTTGCTCCTCCTTATGCCATTACTGTGGAAAGTGAAAAAACTTTCAGCGGTTCTGGATTTATACTTTTACCATGCAAAAGGAAGGATACTTTCGCATAAAACATACTCCTGTCGATGGTTGTAAAAAGCTGTAAAACTAGCAAGGAAAAATCCTTTGATATTACACATAAGAGTTTAACTATCCCCCTGAAAACACTCCGAGAAATCCTTAATGGCAAGAAAGATATGTCAGCAAAAAATTAATCCCCTGAGAAGGAAGTTCCCTCCCAACAAGTGAGATTTGGCAGGTTCCTTTTTTGAAAGGACAAATTCGCATGAGGGGTTTTTTTCAGTTAACTGAAAGAAAAGCAACAACACTGTAAAGAGTGGTATTAAAGAACCTAAATATCTACTACTGACATTTTAAAACGAAATCCATCAAGCCACACACAAGACCTATCTCTTAGTCACCAAAACAGTGAAAAAAATACACTTCCATAACAGAGAACAGTCTCTCTCAGCTGCATAATCATTTCACCTGTTCAAGTTTGATTACATTCCAGCCTCTGGCACTGTTAATCCTGGAAACAATTTTATGCAGTTAGCAGCTGCTTCGTGGATGGGGCTCTATTGTTCATTTGCATTGCGAATTGCCCTGCTAATGCGTGCTGGCACAACGTTTCATTGAACTCTGAGCTGGAATTGTACTCACCAACACCTGATGCTGCCGCTTCTTGCTTTTCCCACTTCAGAAAGGCAGACAGGGACCTACACAGATCCCACTGAACCGAACGCCCTAGGACCTTCTTTCCACCCTGACAACAGCAACAAGAGAAAAAAGGACTGGCCCACGTCTTCTGCTTCTCTTCCAAGCTAGAATCCACAGGAAGACTTGCTCATTTCCAAGAAAGTTGCCTCTATACTGCCAGACAGCTTTCCACCTATGGAGGAAATACCTCTTCCAAGGTTTAATGATAAAACAGGCTTCTGCCCTTTCAGGATGAGGTCAATAATCTTCCTTTGTTAATCTTGGGCAAGCTTTACTTAATCTAGCCCCCTTGTCACCTTTGTGATTGACAGGAAAAGTCATGTCACTGGACAATGGACTTATCCTCACTGAGCAATATCTTTTTTAAAGATTACACAATGTTACCCTTGGTCTCATAAAAAGCACAAACATTTTGCAGTTCAAAGAAACTATTCATTCCAACTGTATCTCTCAAATTGTCTTTCTCCATTGCCAGGGTCCAGCTAAGGCCTATTTCAGTTCTACAGAGGGACAGTGAAACTCTTAATGAAAAGAAACACGTTGTACTTCATAAGATATGCAAAATATCTTAATGCTCTAAATAGTTTCATCTCCTTCCTCACCTAGAGATGCACAGTATTCCTATCTGCAATTAAACTCAGACAGAGAACTCTGTTTCTGTGACATTAAAATTTTGTCCCAAACCAACCCATAACTGAAGCAGAAGAAAACTCAGAACTAAGTCTGAAACTGTTAATTACCACCATATGGTAGGCAAGGAGGCTGCATCTGCAGCTAAAAGAAATTATTATGAGAATCAAGCTTCTTGCTTTGCAGCCAAAAACACCTGGAATAAAATACTTGTGTCCTTAAAACAAGCACTGACATTGCCTAATTTTAGAAAGTCTGTGATCCTAAAAGCAACCTAACGGGTTGTTTTTTCAAATCTCAAATTTTGCCTATACTCTGCTCTTTCAGAATGCGTAAAGATGACACGAAAGCAATTTTTCGCTCTGCTTTCTACAGTGCATGTAGGCCTATCTATTTTATAGTCTCCATAGTGACTGGGAAGCTGGTGACAGTATGACATAAGACATAATCAAAAACCAGAATACTTTGAACTTCTGAAGACAAATGATTCTTAAGCAGTATAGTACTGTTTGCTATTTATTTTACCTAATAAAATTTCAGGGAACGAATATCTATCTTTAAGTTTCAACAGTATAGCTACTTCAAGTGAGTATCTGAAAGCTGTAAAAACACTCCTAATGCCCACAGGAGGTCCACCAGCAATTATGAGGAAAACCAAAACTTGACATTTCCAAAATTTTTTAAGGTTTAAAAGAAACTAAGCACACATACGATATTTACAAAGCAACAATGATCTTTGATTTTCTTAACATTCCATTTACAATCTTTACCTTATTTAATGTTATTAACTCCAGGAGCGTAAGTGCCATGAACTTTCAATGGGAATCAGGTCTCCAAATCACTTAAGTGATTTGAAAACTTCTCTCCTTTTACATTCTATGTCACAGGGGCTGTGCGGCAGATATCACCATAAACCTGTACAGTTTATGGAGGCTGTCAACCTGGTGCCTCCAGGAAGACAAAATACATATTCCATAAGGCTTCTCAATGGACACTGCTCTTTCCGCTCTTTAGAATTTCTTTGTTTCTATCTTACGTTTAGATTGGTCTTTTGACCCCAGGTTTCTTTCATGGAGCAAAGCTTTTTATCAGTAATGGAAAGGAATGATCCCAAAAAACATTTAAAAGAAACAGTGGAGGATACAGTGAGAAAAAGGGAGACTACGTAAAAAAAAAAAAAAAAAAAAAAAAAAAAAAAAAAAAAAAAAAAAAAAAAAAAAAAAAAAAAAAAAAAAAAAAAAAAAAAGTGGAAGAGGATAAACACACCATTAGGAAAGTAACGACTGACAAGAACACATAATCCAAGCAGGATAAAAGAGTCGTCAGAGGGCGTCATGTAAACAAACCTAGAAAGATGTACTCCACAGGCTATGGTTCTGCAATTAGATCCATGCAAACAAACAGCTATTCTTCACAGATCTTTTTTTCTAGGACTGTGGTCTTAATGATGACAAGGAACTAAAATGTAAGGACGAGTGAAGAAGTTGATGAATGATTCTGAAGAGTCAGCTGAAGAGGTCATTATTACTAAGAGGTCATTAGTACTAAGAATTTTATCTGAATTAGGTGAACTAAACACAGTAAAGAGAGATGTGTATTTTTATGATCGTGCTACTGTCAAGCGAAATACATTCAAGTCAAATATTGTTTTAACTTTGCTGAGATGACGTATTTGGGAGTCCATAATCTGTATTATGGAAGTATTACCAATTATCAGACTTACAGAATCCTGATCACTTCTAGCTTTTCCTCTAAAATGTTAATACTTCTCTTTGTACTGGAATTTGCGTGGGGGTTTTTATGGTGGGGTTTTTTGTTTTTTTTTTATTATCTCTTGTCCTTCAGCTTGTATTTATTTGACATTAAGTGCTGTATCTAAGTAACGGCCTCTTTTTGATGAAGCAAAAGATACACTGGCAGAGCTTTCAGTGGGAAAAGTAACAGGTACTTCCACTGTTTGACATCTACGAACCGTGCTGAAACTTATTTGAAGCTCAAAAAGAAAAGCATCTGCTCTATGAACTCTGCTACATCAGACCCTTTCTTTTCTTCTACCTTTTTCCCCCATATGTAAAACTAAGACAGTAGTAAATATTTCCTGCAGCTTAGGGCATTTTATATAATTGATACAAAAAGCCTAGAGATTATTGGACAAAAGCCTCATAGGGGTAGTATTTTCATTTTTATTGATGCAGTAACTACTCAGCTCTTGCATTATTCTGTGATACACTACAGCCCAATCATCTGAAAATGGAAACTGGGAACACTCTCATATATTAAGCGCCACCCCACAATACCTGACAGTAACACTGAAATGTACTTTGATTTTTTCCAAATGCCATGATACTCAAACTGCTGCCACGACTGCACAAACAAGAGAAAATTTCAAGTGTTTCCAGGGTTTGGAGATGCGTTCACACAAAAGGAATAACTTATAATCTGTTTTGCATTGATTTCTAACTTTATCCTCTATGATTTACACAACACAGAAGCAGACTTTTCAAGGATTTAAAGCATCTAAAGATATAAGGAGGTGCCTACTGGGATTTTTGAAAATGCACAATAGTTTATATTCATTTAATTCCCACTGATTTCATTATAGGTCCCTGAAAATAAAGAGTTGGAATCAGCACAGCGTGACTGGCTAACTCTCTGAGCTCCTTCAACAGACCATTATCAGACTATTTACAATACAGAGCACAATCTGATAACTGATGCTTTAAGACAAACATTTCTTCTCCTCTGGCTGTTCTGCATTCCAGCCCATCCCCAAACATATTACTGCTTATCCCACCATTTCTACTTGATTTATTACAAATTAAAGAATTATATGCAAACCGTTTATCTGTTTGTAGTAAAAAATACATGAGAAAAGCTTGTGAGTGAAATTTCAGAACCTTTTCATATTGAATGTCTAAAACGGCTTTTTAAAAAATATTTTCTTTTGCACTGCAAATTTTCCTTCTATTTTTAGCCCACCCCTTTATCTCACTTCTTGCAATTAAGTGTCCTCCCATATAAAAATGTAAATTGGAAATCTTTCTACAGAATAAAGACATTAAATGTAGTAAAATACTAATGACTACTTTTTATTGGGTGAATGTGGTTAGTGACATAACTCCTGACAGCCATCCTCGGACCAGATCTCTCTTACTGCCTCCGTCTTCAGCACAACTCATTTTAAGAATGTAATATAGGATTACATCTATTTGCTCTCAAAAACCTTAACAAATAAAACTGGCATTTTGAGAATTCCTAATATGTTAGCTATAACCTGCAAAAACAAAGAACATGTTGTACAATAACAGCCTTGTTATCTTCATGCTAGTAATCTTTATGCTTAAAAATAATAAATAAAACTCTGCAAAAGCACTTTTAAGACTTTTATGATCTCTTCCCTGGGGGACTAAAGATCACCCTTAAGACCTTGCTAAACAAAAAATAAGACTACTTATCAAAACAGCTTGACAGAGTCTTCAGCATACATTAAATCCTTCTAATAGTTTGGAAATCATGCAGTATAAAGCGATTATCTTTGTAAAAATACAAGCTTACTAATCGCACACAACAAACTCTGGTTTTCTAAGTGTAATAAAGACCATGTTGAGTGTCAGAACAGTTTCATTATCAGCTTTCTTACTATAAAACAAACCCATTGTCTATGCTAATTCCTTGAAACAATGGGAGAGGACTGTCTGGACAGAACTTAGTGGTATACTGAAACGAATGCCATAGGCTAGTAATGGGCTCCAGGGCTGTTCCAAGCTACCTACTTTTCCTATTACGTTTAATCACGGTTTCCAGACGGGAAAGATGTAAGATCACCTTAACCGTTCTCTGGTAGCCTACAAAAAATTGTACCAGACAGGCATACTTCACCTCATTCCTTTGTCTGGCTGGCTGAGAGGACAGTAAAGACAAGCCACGTGTGATCTCGTGAAAATTGCATCCTCTGTGTTGAGGACAATTTGGAGGGTAACTTGTCTGGAGAGAACAACCCTGCAAAAGAAAAGAAAATATTCTGTGCCTATAAGGGCCTGTGCTCATGTTCACGCTAAGGCAGTGTGATTGTGGCAAGTACCTAAAGCAGGTGTGTAACAAAACTGCCCTCTGATGTGGTCCCAGTTATTTTACTTGGGCTAGGAAAATGTCTCAGACAGTGAGGTTTCCCATTGCCCCTACAAATATTCTACCCAGTAACAAAAGCCCTCACTGCTCTGAAATATTGCCTCCTATTTGCTTCCCTTCAGTCTAAAACTCTCCTCATTCAGCTGCTTCTTTCCAGTGCTTGGGACTATTCCTCTTCCATGTTAGAGACTATTCCACCCAGACCTTTTCAGACAGTTAGCATACCTTTGCTTTGTTATTACTAGCTCATATCGAGCCTTTCCTCTTTCAGTCTTCCCTCACATATCAGCTCCTACAACTCTTTAATCATTTGTTGCTTGCATCTGAAACCCCTCCAATTTGCTGACTTACTTGTCTAATGTGGCCAGAATCAAACACATTATTTAACAGGTAATCTTAGCAGAGTTATGAAGAGAAGGACAATTACCTCCTTGTTACCACCTTTTTTGCTGCCTTGCTGCATGACAAGTCACATCTAATTTGTTAACACACCTAAATCTTTTTCAGCATTAGTTTTCCAAGTAATGCCTCACTCCCATTGATTAGCTGTGTTTTGGATTACTTTATCCAGCTGTATCAGTTCGTAATTTTACATTTGATTATTTCCTGCCATGCAGTGCCCCCTTGATTCCTTTGATAACATGGTTCTAGTCTCCCTGGTGCACCACTGGCAACTTTAACAAGTGTATTGTAATTCACTTGTTCAAACTTCTGTAACAATTTCTCCATTTATTTATTTCTCCGTATTTCTAAAACGTTGCTGTAGGTGCTCACTGCCTTAGAAATCCCCTCCCAAGAAGTAGACATCTTACAACAGGAAAAGGACTACCATAACCATATTCCCTTCAGTCAGTATTTTTATCCAGCCACCTCAGAGTAATGCAGAGACAGGTGCTGCTACACAACTAGAAGGCTCTGACAGGCAAGGGTGAGCAAAAAGGTACTACAAGAAGGACACCTGTGCAGAGTATATTGCCCTAGGAATTTTTTTTCTCATCTTCACTGAAGGAATTCCTCTGACAATCTCTGCTATTGTGGCTTTTCAAAGAAGGCACCCATCTTCTCTTGACATTCAGTGTAACTGCCTCTTTCTACTAAATAAAGTATTACTGTACGACATCATTCTACTCTCCTCTCAACAACTTAATGCATTACTATTTTTCTTTTTTTATAGTTACTTTACCTGGAATGTTCAAATGAGATGCATGAAACACTGAATGAGGAAAGCACCTCACAGTGCATGCATACTTATGGACTGAATTCCACGCAACTTCGAATAATAAACTCTTTAGTAATTAATTGTGCTTTACACTTTTGAAGATCTTACCCCCCTCACTTTTAATACTGGGAATCTGGCACATATCCTTCATGAAGGGTAGGTGCGTGGCTAAATCCATTTAACTTTTAAAATAATCATGTTGTGCTTTATATATTTTGTATATTGTTCGTGAGCGAGCCTTCTCATTTCATGTCTATTTACATACTTCTATCGTGTATTTGTTCTCTTGCTTTTCAAAAGATTACAACTAAACTTTCAGGATGATAACTGTCAAAATAATCTTTGCCTTCATAGAGATCAGTATCACTTTATTTCTTTCTCTGATAGCAACCTTCTAAAGTTCTCATATTTTAGAAGGGCCAGAAAGCATTACTTTATTAAAATGGAAGAGCTACTGAGAAATAGCCCCACTGCCTCCACTGGAGTTAACTGTAACATAAGATACCACACTTAAAGTATGAGTTTTTAAAAATTAATTCTCTAGTTTCAAAAATATGTTTGTCTCATTCATTTATTTTTCAAATGCCTATCATCTAGCATGTGGAATTCATGGATCTGCTTTTATCCAAGTTCTCTATTATTTCATCTGCTTTTTATAGACTTCACCAATTATTTTCTGCCTACTACTTACTCTCTTACACCTAAGTAATGGCTACACAAACAATAATATTTAGGATTTTTCCAAACGTTAACTGCTTTCATCCTTTTTTAGCAGTTATTAAAAGCTCTATTTTACCTCCAAAATTTATTTTACCTGCCCTTTTCTTCATGTGTTTTATAACTTGATTTTCCTTCTATCAATGACTGTTCCACGCTTTTAGTGAAAGAGAATTTGGAGTTCTGGTATAAACCAAAGCAGTTTTCTCAACTTTGGAGGAAAGACTGCACAGCCAATGAAGATAAATAAATAAATATATAGAATCTGTGTTTATCGACACAGAATAAATATTTATAGAAAGTCAGTTCCACAGAGTTCCTATTTACAGAGTAGGAATCAATCTTATTTGGATCTTATGCACTTCAAACAGAGGATGGTGTTTGATCAGAGAATGCCAAATATATCAGAATAATTAATATAAACTAATATGACAAAAGTCAATCCACATAACACTGATATATAAATGTAATATTAGATCTACTAAAAAAAAAAATTGTTAATTAACCCCACAAAATCCCTTTGTGATATTGCATATAGGGCAAATCAGGAAGTGACAGGAACTGACTTGCCAAGTTCCAAAGCAAGGGAATGGCAGAGCACATTCAGCATCCAAGGGTTACCAAGAACCAATCCTCTGCTCACTCTTCTGGATCTTAATACACCTCAAATGGTAACATTATGTTCTGCTCAGGGAAACTGCATGATGTCATTTTATCATATAACTCCCATTCTAAAGCTCACTCAAGCAGAGCTTAAACACGATTTAAAATGCACACAGACCCCGTGCACAGGAGCCAGTTTAGATTGTGGCTGAGTGATGCAAAAAAACCCACTGAATTCTGCTTTATGACAGGTTCACAGTTGTTCTCCCTCTGCAGATCAGTTCTTCTTTATTTTGTTCCTTTAAACTGCAGTCAGTAGCATACATTGCCTACTATGATGAGACCTTTGTGGTAAGATGATACCAAGGGATGTTGTGACACTCCTAATTAAGAATTACACAGTAAGCAAACTGTACAGACATGCTAATTTTCCTCCCCTTTCTTATCACCTAAATTATTCTGAATAATACAAACGATCTTTATTAGCTTTAAGGCAGTTCATTCTCACTCTCTTACACCATTTTTTAAAAGAAATCATACTCCTGTAGCTGAGTAAGTCTTTTCCTTAACAATTAATTTCGTGCACTGTTGTATGTCATGTTCACAAACAAACAAAAAACCCAAAGAACATCTTTTCTTCTACAGTCATAGTCAACTACCCACCGTCAGCAGAGGATGAGTAACTTTTGCTGGAAATAGCCTTTCTTCTCCAAGCTCCTCTTTGAATCACTGATTTCTGAGTATTCCCTGCAGCTTTCAGTCATCATGAAGTGGTGCTGAAAAACCCACAGAATTGCCCAACCCAAATAAAAAAGACACTATTTTCTCCACTTTGATTGGAAAGAATGTAAGCCTACTTTGTGACGATGAAGCATTAGTTGACTAATAAGAGCATGGTTTTACAAAATCTGTCTTTTACTGACTTTAAATTTATCAGAAATGAGTCTCAGAATGTGATCCAGCCAGGTATCACTGTGCCTACCAGCACAGAGCTGATGTGCAGATTCTAACAAAAAGTTATCTGCAATCCATTCATTATACTTAGCAACATCAAACAGGGAAAAGTAATTAAAAAGCTCCTATTGAGCACCTAGAGACCTTGAGCATAGACAGGGGGTGAACACAAAGACAGGATATTTGGTTACAAGTCACACTTCATCTTTATATATATATACACACATACAAATTAATAGAAATTACAGTACATTTTAGAAGGTTTTCTTATTTTCTTCCTCCCTTCTGTTCCGGTCTACAAGTGCCTACATTTACAGTATGCATATTTAAATGTACTCAAAAGAGTACTACAGAAAATTTCTTTAAGTTTTTTAATCTTCAGATGTACGCACTATGTGGAGACTACATATTTTAAAAATAAATTGTCTGAATAAATTCAATTATGTGATGTCAGAGTGAAAATCATATGCAAATTATAAACATGAACTATATTGAGAGCTGATTTGTACTGTACAAGGTGCAAGCAGGCAAAAGCGAGTTTCTGACAGGTGAGACTAGCCCATCTGAAAGGCACCCAATCTTCCTTACAGTATTCATTGACAGTACTGGAGGTTGCACTTACACACTGATATAAAGCTCTTCGCAAAACATCTTGGTATTACATTTCTGATATTCAAACATTACATAGTGTCTCACAACTTAAAGTTCAAAGAAACTTAAAAACAGCGGGCCGCAAGTCGATGTTACAATGACACTGCTGCAACGGCCGATATACCCGACCGCTGCCTGCTTTAAGTAGTTAATGTACTACATCATACTCACGTTCATGGTTACTAATATTAGCAATACTTACAATATGACCATTCTGTTTCTTTTACCAGTATCAGGTATTAATTGGGAAGCATGTTTGTGTCATTCACAGAAATGTAAGGTACTACTTCCTTCCTTCCGTCAAAGTCTTACATTAAAGAAAAAGCAAAAAATTTGGAAGGAGCATATACATGCTCTGCCAGTTGTCCTGTCTTTCAACCCAGTTTTACACAACTTTATCATGACATCAGTTTTTACTGATTATTTAGGAATCAGATTCATAACATAAGGAATTCTATACATTGTAGGTTCAAATCCACCTCAAGCCTATATAAATCAAGATACTGTTTTAACGTAAGGAATTTTGAGTGTGAAAATACTAGATGATACATAAACCATAGGTACCCAAATCAGCCAAAACCATCATCTTCAAAGGAGAAAACCTGGGATTAGGAAGGCCCATAGAACAGAACTGGGATGCACAGTTGTATTTTCAGTGACTAAATGAAGAATGTCTGAGGACTGTCTAAACAACATCCTTTTGTAAACATTTCTCCATTAAGAGACTAATTATCAGCCTGCTTCTCCTGATTTCAGCACATATTTATTTTCTAAAGAAGCTGGCCAGAATATTGAACGATTAGCAGGAGTTTCAGAAGATTTCCATCAGCAAATTGCATTTACCTCCACAGGTTATTTTCAGTGAAAACGGGATCACTTTTTCAGAAGACTAAACTGTTCTGGAATTGAGAATTCCAGAACACATTTTATTTTAGGCCTTTGTGTGGAAGTTTATTAATTTTCATTGCTGTCGTTATTCACTTAAACAGAAAGTAGAACTTTATCCCATGGAAGTAACAGAATGAGTCTTAGTACCAGAGGGGTCAGTTTATTCACAGCATACACTTCATAAAATAAGACCAGAATGAGCTGCAAAAATTTCTCAAAGGAACTAGTAGTTTGTCTTAGGTTTTACTCTTTTGCTTAACTAGTGACAAAAAAAACCACTCTTACAATATCCAGTGAAGATACTGATGAAAATAAGCTGGATAACAGACAGCAACAAACATCTTTGGAAATTGTTAGCCATTCTTGGGACTGCAAGGGTTGCATTAATTTGAGATCGGCACAGATTAACAGACGTTGGGTCCTGCTGCTGTAACAGGTGAACCTCCAAAAATGTATGGGGATAAGCAGAATGGTGGCTTTCAAATGTCATCTTTATTCGACATATTTGCCCCCCATGTATTTTCTGAGAACTATCTGCTTGCTTTATTGACTGAACTTTTGTAACTGCGATTAGCACTAAAGTGTCAATACAGCTACAAAAAAGAACTCTGCTTTGCACATGCATCACCAACAAAATAGTTAAGTACCATTTGCAAAATGTTTATTACTACGAATGGTGCAAGGCAAAAAAGACACAGCTTTATTTTCAACCCCCACGTTAAGTTATAGCATTATAAGCAATTAATAAAAATACCATATTTTTATGCAACTAAATTTGACCTCTAAAGCCACAGCAAGACAGAAAACATGGGACACTTTAATGTCATTTTAACAGTCATTTATCTGACTATAAGCACACTTTAAAGTGTTCAGGTCAGCTGGTCACGAAGCATGAGCTACACTTCTGACTAGTACGCACCACATTTGACTTGAGCGTAAATAAGGGACTGACACTCCATTAACCTTCTCAAGTACAATTATTTATCAAAACAGTTCAGAAGAGTACCCAACAGAGAACTGATAAAATCTGGAAGTTAAAAACAAAACTGTAACAGAATAAAATGATCCTTTCCCGGAGATGAAGAGCTATTTCCTACCACAATTCCCACTCAGTTTTCTAGCACAGTCACCCATTTTAAAGGAGCGTCCCTTAACTCACATTGGCTTTGACAAAATCTCAGAGCTTTTTTATTTGTTTTTATTTCCATCTTCTTTCTTGAAAATAATATATGTTAATATCCTGTATTTACAGGAATCTTCAAAGACTTTCTTCAGAAACAGGCAGAGCAGAGTTCTGCCATGTCAGGTCATATCTAACTCTCCTGTGATTTTAGTTTCAGCACAACAACTGTACCTGTTCATAATATTCCTATTTGGTGAGCTGACCATCATCTTCCTGCCACCATATAAACCTTATTTATTACAGGACCAAAGGTGGTTTACAACCATGTGGTCCTCAAATTTTGTTAATTCTCTAAGATTTCTGTAATACCCTTATGTTGTGAAATTTGATGTGAATTCCTCACTGAAGCATGAGGTTGAGGTGTTCCTCAGCAGGTGTCATCTGCCATCAATTACTTTGTCTTTTTGACTGCAGTAGCACTCTGCGCTTCCAAAGAAGGTGGAACTTGCTCAAAATCTTCCACCAAAAAGTGTCAGGAGGGAGAGTGGAAAGAAAAGGGCTTTACCACATGAAGATTTACTCACAATCGACCAGAAATCTCATCCATCATTGTCATCTTCCTTTGGCAGTAAAGCACACCCCTTCTTCACTCCACTGTACCCTAGACTGATCTCCAACCTCTTGTCAGATGCACAGAAGTATATGGGAAGAAATCACTAAGTTTTCACCACTAGAGTTGTAGTTACCACACAGAGCTCTAAAATAAAGTACCAGTGTGCAGCTTCTCAACGGTATTCCTAGTCTTTGCTCTCCCTTTAAGACCAGTACTTATTCCACTGTTTTGCAAAACGCATCAAGTTCAATGAGCAGAAACAGCTATGACTTCCAGATGACTCAATACATATACCTTCCTTCTGGTGGTCACAAGACAAAATCTCAAAATGTAAAGACCGAGAGACAACGCGAAAAGAATCACTTTAAGGGGAGTGTGGCTATTCTCTTACCAAGTAGCACCAAAACACAGTAAACTGATATCAAGGTCAATTTATACTAAGTGTCTTTAATAAAGTGGGAAGATTGACTTGATAACTACTTTTAACAGAAGATTTATTAAATCCATAAAACACAGAAAAGCACAACCCTCCTTTTACCAGTTACCTTATTTTAGCTTGTACAAACAGTGGATTCCTTAATAATCATAAACCAAAATGTATTTTGATTTTAAATCTGTTGCACACTTTATCCTGTACATATGAAAATAATTACATTCAGAGAACTGAGTACTTTTTAAACCT
Source organism: Buceros rhinoceros silvestris (assembly GCF_000710305.1). Lineage (NCBI taxonomy): Eukaryota > Metazoa > Chordata > Aves > Bucerotiformes > Bucerotidae > Buceros > Buceros rhinoceros. The sequence goes on along the minus strand of NW_010407867.1, from coordinate 13,499 downwards.
GACTCTGATAATTGATATCATGAGGTCTGATGTTTATTTTTTCTTATTGATGTTCCGATTAAATGTCTTAAATTTAAAAGACTTCCTTCCTGCAACTCCTTGTCTTGGAAACACTCTGTAGGACCTGAGACTCAGTGTTTCTTCTTCCTCCACTCTATAAGAAATGTTTCTGTAGTCAGACTTCATTGGAAATTCTTCTGATACGCAAGAGGTGCTATAATCCATTTTCCTATTTCACAGCTACGCAGTCAGAGTTCTGCAAAGTCATGCAGCCCCCAAACTTGTCTTCTGCCAGTGAACTAAGCAAAGGACAGTGGCGCACAAAGCCCTCCTTCCATTCAAAAATTAAACCACAGCTAACTAGACAGAGCTGTACCAGAGAGGATTTAACTGCAAGTTATTTGGAAAAAAAAAAAAAAAAAAATCTACTCAGCAGCATTTGTGAAACCATGATTGAGCCACCCTAAGTCTGTTTTTACTTGGAATTAAGAGTTTTTCAGTAGCATCTCAGATGCCCCTGCTGCAGACATCATTGTCATTAACAGAAAAATCACCTGTTGTTAAGCAGGAGACATAGCTGTTAAAATGTAAATGTTTCCACTACTACTAGTTTCCGGGAAGCAAAAACTGCAATTTTTTTTTTTTTTTTTTAGAAAAATATGGTAGAGACAAGAACTCCAAATACTGAAAGACAAGTTTGAGAAGAGGGGGTGTGATACCAGTCTTAAAATACAAAAACATTTGCTGAAAAGTGGAACTACATTTCTCTTGCTGCAGATGCTAAGACGAGAACTTATGAGCTAAAACTGAAGCAGAAAAGATTTTAGTTACACATTACGAACAACTTTCTAATGGTAAAGACAGCAATACCCCAAGACAGATAGACCGATAGGTTTTAAGTCTCCTGCACTAGTAACTCTAGGAAGTTAGACTATTATCTGATAGAAATGACATTGGTACAGTTGATCCCTGGATTGAAGCTTGGACTGGATGACCTCTTGCAATCCCTCTCAGCACCTACAATTCCACAAAGTGCAGGGTTCACATACATTGAGAAATAGATAGGCTCATTCAGTAGGGGCGGTATAGATCTGTGAGGGACTTACTTGCTAAGTAGGATCAGGTTTTTTTGGTTGCATTTTCCTTCGGATTTCCACACACCACCACCCCCGCACCCCCCAAATAAATCAATAAGCTTGGGCCATTTTCCAAAGATATGATTTGGTAAGTTTCAAGCCAAACCTCTCAAGCTTTACTCATGAGATAAGTGCTAAACAATACGCCAGCTTCATCAAAGCTGTATAGACTTACTTAAAAGAAAAAGAAACTGATTCAGCCAACTCATTTCAAGCCAAATCAGGCAGCTGAAAATCTATTGCTAGGATTTGGAAAATCTGTCTTTTTTAAAAATTATTTTAAAAATATGTTTCAAGAGTCCCTCTTTTACAGGGGCCTCAGGCAATTCTGTCAAGAATCTGATTTTTCCCAGTCTGATTAGGAGAAGTATATTTCTCAAGTCTATAGGAGACAGTTAAAAGTTTGTGTGTTTGTATATACATACTCCTACGTGTTTCTACACGTATACTTACACACATAAATAACATAAGCATTCAACAATTTTCTATCAAAGGTTTGGTAATTAAAGCAGTGGATTTTGATTTGCTTTTCAAAAAGATTAATAATGAATTTGCTCCTTTAATAAAAGGAAAAAAATCAGTGGTAGTACTGGACACCTATGTGCTCTATTAATGCACAAAGCTAAAAATCTGCTCCCAGGCAGGTTTATGAGCCCTAGCACATAAAATCCACAATACTTCTTAGAACTGTCCCTTAGAGTACTTCCTAGGAGGAAGTTAATTACCACATTTCAGCTCTTGATATCTCTACTAAGAAGGACAACAGCTGGGCCAGATGAGCTTCTTTTTGTGTACACCCTACAAAGGTCCTACTGGAATCGCCAAAGTGTTTCAAACAAGGCATCAAATAATTATTACTAGAGAGAGGAGGACATAGGCCTGCTGTTATCTAACCAGGTTGGGCTACAGCATCAACTGTCAATAGGGCAAAGCACGTACTGCCTAGCTCTGTTCAGTAATGCAGTTTCTCGTAACCCACATCTGACTCTTGAGTTGGAGAAAATCTGGGCTGAAAATGCTGTGCTGGGAACCTATTGATTTCTTTGCAGAAGCAAAGAGGAAGCCTCCACAGTCCTCTTCCCATACATCTTTTAAATTCTCTAGTAAATTAAATTTCAACTGTTTGAAGTTGTTGGTACTGTAATGATGGGCACAGACGTAGCCCTGCAAACCATTAGGTAGCCGCACCTCTAGCCCAGCATCAAGCATTTACTGTAAATGCATGTGTCAAAGCAATGAGAAAATGTTAAAAACCTTGCCATGCTTTTTTTCTATCTTGCTCTTTTCAAGGAAACTACTTCTTCATGGAAAGACCATGTGACTTTGAACTGGAAAACCTGAAAGATCAGTGAGCCTACCTGCTAATGAGCAACTTGCTATTGAAATGAGCTCATTAGCTTTCATTTTTGCTGGCTGCTGATCGATTCATGAGCCACTTACGTGGCCTCTGTAAGCTGTACATAAATTATCAAATGCATTGATTTCTAAAAATAATAAATCAGGAAGTCAGTCCTTTCTGTATCTCTAGTATAAGTGCTTAGCTCAATGGCCTTCAAAACTCATCCAAAGAAGACAATGACAACATCAGTATTCACAGATATATTGCATCTCAAATGGCATATAGTCTACCACAAAAATAAGCTTTGCTGGCATCTCAGAGTAGTGAATAAAAGCTAGCATCTGAAAATGTTACGTACAAAAAGTACAATACAAAATGCACAGAATTTTGTATGAATCTGTGTAGGTGGCAGCTCAAGAAATTCACAGGAAGGAACAACTGTCTACAGCAAGGAAAAATCCAAGCTAGACAAAGTCCTTTTCCATCTCAGATCATTAAAATTCCACAACCTTCTTCACATCACTGAAGCAGTGAAAGTCCTATGGCACCCCAGAGTCAGTGCGGAGTTTTTGACATAAAAGCATTTTCTCCTGTCAGCTTATCAGCTGACAACAACATAGGAAGAGAACCTGCTAAAGACTAAAAGATTCAGCAAAGCAAGAGGCAGGGAAGGACTCCTTCACCCAAATACACAGCCATAAATGTTAACATTTCCAGCACATAAAGCTATTTCCAATGCTAGGCTGGTCAACCTGACTTCACCTGGCCTCCCTACTGCTTTTAAAAAGTTATAGCAAAAATTAGTCCTTTGGACATGTATGCTTGGAAATTTCAAAGCACTTCATAACACTGATTTGCAATAATTTGCCTAAGGTCATGTGGGCCTTGATCCAAAGCCTATTAAAGACAAAGCAGTCTTTATATTGACTTCAAAGAACTTTGGAATGGACCCATAATGAATCACTGCATAGTAAACAGAAAAATTAGGAACAGAAAACCTGGTCTAAGGAAGAGAGGTCATTCTCTCCTTCATCACCTCATTTTACAGAAAAAGACAGGAACACAAGACTTATTTTTCCTGTTCTTCTGCATCTCACTGCCAGCCCAATGAAAGGGCTATGGCCCTTCTCCTGCCTAGCTGTATTTCTAGGATCACTATTTAACTCTAAAAATCCTCTGATATGACCAACGACATTTCAGTGGTATCTTCATCACCTTGACACTCAGTACTACCAGCATGAGAGCAGGTCACTGGAGTGCTGCTGGAGAGAGCTACGTCAATGTATTCCAGCTGAGGATGGTGCCAGAAGGGCTGGGCAGCATGTTTGCTCCTAAATAACAGTAAGCTTAGGACTAAACGCAGTAACAATAAGGAGTTAAAACGTGCAAACCAGAGAACATCGCTTAATCCCAGTTTACTGAAAGGACATGTCATTTTTAGAAAGTTGTCCAAACAACTGTCTTAATATTCTACACCAAAGTGGCTATTAATCAAACAACAAAGGCCCAATTAACACATAGCTGTTGTCACCTTGATGTTAAAAGCCTCTCCCTTCCCCCCTTCTTTCTTTCTTTTTGTCTTTAATGTTACAACCTAACCCAAAAATGCCTCAGGGCCTTACAGGGAAAAAAAGACAAGATAGAGGGAGGGAGGGAGGGAGGGAGGGAGGGGAGAAAGAGTCTGAAATACCATCTCTCCTCTAGGCAGCAATTTCCACAGATGAAGAGGTCACCACTGTTTAACAGTGTGCTGCCACGTTAATTTAGTATGACAAGATAAAGCAGTAATCTCTGCTCGAAGAGGCTGTAAACCGCCTGCTATCCAGGGACATGCTCGAGTCGATTTGCACTGTATATCACTTTATACAATTGCCGTGACAAAGCCCCCTGAGTTCCCTCATGTAAATCTCTCTCTCTCCCTCTCAACTTCCCTGCCAGTCAGACAGCATCGGATCTGCGGTAAGCTATGCAAACTTCGTGTCTTACGCATGCCAATGGACCCCAAAGCTCGTCCCCCCCCACCAAGCGAAGATGTTTAGGACTTTGATAATCCATTGATCCCACTTCCATATCGGCTTGTATTTTTCAATCTGTCGTGTTAAGTTGTCAGAGAGGGCGATTAAACCGATGTTTCATGTTCCGAGATTTGCGTTCCTGGGAATGATAGTTTTCAAAGCCTTTCTTGCTAGGTTCTGCTTAAAGATTATCCCTAAGAAAGCTGATGTGAATATTATTACTGGCATAAACCTGGTAATAAAACCATAAAGTGTTTTAGGTAAAGACATTTTAGAGATATTTAGGGTTATAAACATAAGAGTTTAAAGCTGGATAGAATTTGGAGTGCTTAAAAATAAAAAAAAAGAAAGAAAAGAAAGAAAAAAAAGGAAAAAAAGCATCCTGTCAGGCTGTGGAGTTTTCTCAGCATGAAGCAAAACAACATATGTAAAAGGGAAAAGGGAACTCACATATCTATGTGAAATAAATATAATTACAGAATCACAGAAGAGGGCAGAGGAGAACACAGACCTGTGCAGTTATAGACAGGAACGAAAAGAAGACAGAGCACGTGTAGCAGTGGTCATGACACCACCTTAAACAAAACGCAATGACAAGAATTTTGGGCGATCAGCTAAGAAAGCTGCCTATGTCTCCAGCACCCTGCACAGCTGAAAACATGGTCGTCTTGTTGGGGAAATAGGGTGATTTTTTTGCAATATGTTGCAACTCTCATATGCCATACTGCATCTCTAGAACACGCGAGTTTTAAATTACGTCTCCTCTCTATTTTGTGTTTAACTTGTGTCGTTTTCCTATGGCCTGCAGGCATGATACAAGTCACGGCGCACAATATACCGAACACGGTGCCAAAACGTGAAACTGCGTGCATGTATGTATACCCGCTCTCTGGATTAAACATAGATGAGGACATAAATAGAATTAAAACAAGCACAGCAGACAGTTTTCTACAGTAAGACTGAAACTTAACTACAGTTTCTTAACTAATACATTGCTAGTTCTATCCGCTAAGCCTATGCACGCCATTTGGACATGTCAGTACTTTACAAAAATGACCGAGCAAGGTTCAATCAAATCTTCCCGACATGACAAGTTACATATGCTGTGTTCTCTTTAATGAATTAGATTTAATAATAAAATTTCATATTCGTTGCAGCTGATAGTGAGACTAACAAATGCTTTATTAAACACGTAAGTGTCTAATAGTAATTGAGAAGTATTAAAATGGAGAAAACCACTGAAATCAGTGCCATTTTTCAACCTTGAGAGATTTTTCTCAAAATAGCCTTTTAAAGGTGTCTTGGATTGCTTCTGTTCTCCAATTCACGTTGCTAACCAACACATTTCAACTGTCCATCTAAGTGTAAAATTTATTATTTGAACTTAACATTGCTGGCTGGATATACAACAGAAGGTTTGCTTTTAGGGAATGTCCAGTTCTTAGAACTCTAGTAAATATCATCAGTGCTGGTTAAAAAAGAAGCCTGCTAGTCTAGTCACACACACATGAAAAAGGAAAAAAAAAAAGAAAAAAAGAGATGGGCTTAAACACGGTTACTTCTACCAAAATATGAGAGAATATTTATACAGGAATGTGTGCTATTTCTTTAACCCCACAGTGTACTGTGAATGGGATTACTCTCACCTAATTTTAGCCCCAAATTAGACATCTAGTCTAAACTAGTCATCAAGGCTCCCTCTATAGTCAATAGACAAGCACTTTCAGAGGGTAATTCATCTTTCTTGTCTTAGATGCTTATTTTAAGATTGGAAAGGTTGTTCTAGGAGAGTGGTTATCTTTTTCCATAAACTGTGAAACAGAGACCAGACACCTAACTTTTACGTGCCCAAACTCTGGTGAACTGACCCCCAATCTCACTGTATGGCACCCAAGAATCTCCACGAGTTTGGAAACACTAACAGACCACAAACAATAGACCATCATGGACAAAGGACAATTGCTTTAATTTTACACTAATACAATGGAACAGACAAGAGAAGTGAATTGCCAATGATAAATCAACAACTGGGAAGCTGGGAGTACAGTCTAATTTCATCCACTAAACTGAAAACTTGCCATTTTTTGTTAGTATTTATGAAATTACAAGTATGGAGTCCAGCAACTGTTTGTGGTATTTTACAGAGCAAAATAATGATACAGACCCTAAATATAAAAGTCAGATTTCAGCTGGATTAGTTTATCCGCATGGAAAACTAGAGAATTCACTGTGGCCCTTTGTCAATATATTACCCAACACTCATGTTGACAGCTTCAAAACTGAAACTATGGTGTCTGCCCAAAAGCTAAGTTTACACTGGCCACAAACAGGAAAAGTACATCGTCTACCACAGACGTATTCTTTGAAGAACTGAATCACACTATTTTCAGTTCTGCTTGTAGATATATAAAATTCTGAAAACTGTTTTCCAACAGAATTTATTGCATTGGTTTAAAAAGAATTTAAAGAAGTCTTTTACATGCAACTATCGTGAATGATCAATACGGTCAATCTTCTCTCCCTCATACTCTACGTGCATTACCATCTGTGTCAAGACAATATAAATATAGGAATTAAAAAAATATATTTCTAGATTTTACATTTATAAAAGTAAATAATATATCACGGACTCACACTATAACATCAGCTAGATGCTGGGCACAAACTCAAGTGAGTTGAGTGTTTGGAGGTCTGAGACGCGTAATGCTTTATATTCCCAACAGAGCTAAGCGCTACATAGCAAATACTTATTTACAAAAAAGCAAATTCTCTGGCCAGATAACTTCAACCAAAAAAAAAAAAAAAAAGCCTCGAGTGAGAGAGAGTTATCTACCTAAAGATTTCTAAACTATAGGGATCAACAGCTGAGCTTTTCAACCTAAGCTCCAGTTGTGACCTATAGGCACTTCCAGGGTGTGATTTCTCTGACCTACTTAAAAGCTGTGTTATGACAAAATGGATTACACTCTACTATTGCCTTTTTACTTCCATTAACCCTAAAGTTAAACCTAAAGTTAATTGCTTATCTCTGGACATATGTTTTGTAAAAATTTAGTCTGACCAGCCCTCACCCTTGAATCCTCACCCCAAAACTGACGCTATGATTGACGTGACCTTGCATTATGTGTTAGTGATCACACTTACCCTAACTTTCTCCGTGTATTAAAGAAAGCCAAAATGTTCTCTTTACTACACCAAGAGACCTATAATCAACAGAAATTTACTACTGAGACTGCTGTCATATACCATAAAGCCATCAGATTTAACTACAAATTATACAAAAAATTAACTCTCTCCTACAAAGTCCTAAATCCACCAAGACCTGCATTTGTACATGGTTGCTTTCTGGAGACCCACAGATCCCAGGCAGCTAGATGCTAACCTCAGCAAATGCTTTTGAACACAGATTGATCCAAACCTGAGCTGCAATCTCCTGATCACAACGGCAGCAGTTTAAAATGAAAAGAATGAGAGAGAGGGAGGTTTCACTTACAGTTTCAGAGATGAAACACACACTTTAAATTCAATCTGAAAATCAACACAGAGGAGGGTCTGAAGCATGGGAATTTTGTATTATTTCTGGCCAGCAACACTAATAAGCAATGCAAGCTTCCACTTCTGACACGACTTAGTGTATATATACACACACAATCTACTACAGTAATTCAGACTTGAGATGTCAGAAGGATTTTACCTTTTGCTATAATATTTCTTGTTTTGTGTCATCAAACTCCAATCCTACAAAAAGCTATGTGCAGAAGGAGTTATAGTCAGTGACCTCTCCCTCCCTTCCTCTTGCTACCATGAGCATTAGGTTCCAATCAAGCAGATTATTTTGCAGGAACAGGGTCATAAGCTAAGCATTCTGGGGCAGGAATGTTTCTTTTTTGTGTCTCTATAAAAATAAATCATGCTCTGGGTACAATATAAATAAAGATAATAACAGTCTGAGGTTAGATTTTATTGGTATATGTTTCGGACAATCTATGTAATTTGCCTGTTGCCTGTACAAACTACAAAAAGTTAATCTTTATCGGCCTTTTTTTTCCTTGAGGAAGATTCAATTTTAAGAACATTTAAAAAAGGATGCTGAAGCAGACTACTTGCATGCACAGTGACAGTCTTGTTTACACTGCCCTGGCAAAAATTATCCTTAAGTTAAACCAGGCACAAACTCCACTCAGTTATGTCCATTGGTTTATATAGTGATGACAAATTCACAGAATTCAGCAAGTTTGCTTCTTGTTTGCAAAGAGCAAAAATGCTTATCTGGTCACATGTAAACCGGAAAAAGAAACAAAGAACTTAACAGTGTTACAGAGAATATGGAAATTAGGCTGGTCAAACTATTCAGTCAAGCTTGCTACCACAGACATAAAGGACTCCTTTTACTTAAGAAAGTTTGTTTCCTCTGTTCAATTGTCTTGAAACACTTTGGAACATTGGTTGGTTTAGAAACACTGCAGCATGTCAATTTTCTCCAGTAGGCAGGTTTCTGCCAACGCCTTAGGAGCTAATCCACCTATGTTAGATGTCCATACTTAAGCAAACATGCTGAAATCTGTAGTCTGTTTTACCACAGGTCCTTCTCCAGCCATGAATTTCTAGAGAAAATTAATAAAGCCCTTTATTCCAGTGGGGAAAGTGGTAATATTTCACTGATATACTCAAGACAAGAGGAAGTAGTTAGCTCTATGAAAGAAAAAAAAACATGACTGGATCACATGACACTTTAAATGCTAGCAACTGCCTGAAGCCACATTTTCATTACCACTCCAACCATCATTACTTTTGGTGAATCTGCAAAAGCATTAGCAGTGGCAAGAAAAATTAGAGAAAGCTGGCCTTGGCACAACCTAATCCAACTTAAATTTGTATAACCTGAGAAAATGTACTTAAAGAGACGAGGCAAAAAACATGACGAAGCATTTCACTGAGCCATTCATTGAAAGAACTGAAAAGAAGGAAAAGCTTCAAATTGTGGCTGCAATGGGTAACACCCTGACTATGGGCACAAAGGTTTGATATTGAGAGAAGAGACTGTAAAACATGACTTTGAGTGCTAAGTAACAAAAGGCTCTATGAGCCTGAGCTGATAATCACAGACATTCCATGAAACCCTGAAATTCAGGAAACCATGACCAACACTTTGCAGTGCATTTCAGGTTTGGTATATCTCTACCGAAAATAGAGCTGCATATCAAAAAACAATCATCACCTGGTTTATTGACCTTCTGTCCAACCAAACAGCACAATACTTTATTTTACTGTAGCAACATCTTCATATGAGCTATTCACTACAAGACTTTAGAATGGATTAAAAAATAAAAATGACTAAGTTAAATGTGACTACAAGTAGTGGAAGAATATGGGCAAGGGAGAAAGAGGTTTTCAGAAGACAACTGCAAGCAGACAGAAAGTGATAGAGTAATATTGTTCACATAAAGCTGGAAATAGAGAAAAAGGCTTTCTCACCTGCAGTGAAAAGAAAGGGAGAAAGCCACACCAACTGCTTGGAGGAAGTAAGGTGGATATAAAAGGTACATGCAGCAGACAGAAAGCACACAGGAAAATGTTCTGGAAGTTCTAACATGAATGGTCAACTACTGAAGCAAAACTGAGTCAAGATGGTGTGCAAAAGTATAAGTTTGCACTGCACAGAGTGCAAAATAAAATCAACTTAGATTCCCACGTGCCTTGTCTTGAGGTACGTGTCAGATAAGAGTATGGAAGTCTGGAATGCTGCTCTCTGTTCTGATAGTAGTTACACTTCCAGCCCAAGGCCACAAACTTCTTAACAGTGCAGAAGCTTGGCCAAAGGAGATAACCCCATCAGCTGAAAGGGAAAGCATGAAAATTCAACTAAATATCTGTTGCATTCTCTTTCCAGAACCATGGAGAACTGGGTGTTCAATTGGCAGCAGAGTTTCTGCCTCACTACAATACCATAAAGATCCACTATCGGCAAAGAAAAGGCAGCATTTCAGAACAAATCCGGGCAGAGTGCCACAGGTGATGGACCTAGACTGGAGAAACTGTATGAAGTCCACAGCTACTCTTTGAGTTCTGGTAGGATGGAGATAGCATAGGTTCTCTCACAGCTAGGGACTAACTGCTGAAAGCAAAGGCTATATCAAGAAGCAGGAACTTTTAATTGTAGTTTCTTTACATTGCCATAAACTGATTTTGCAATCCTGCTAGGGCTTTCTCCATACCCTAGTCTTCATTTTCATCAGTGCTTCTCAAACTGATAGCTACAAAATTTGTTTCCAAATCTGTGGGCCTCCCTCTGGAAGGTATCATTGTCCCAGTCTTCTGAGTACTGTCTGCAATGTACTGCTCCGAGCATGCCGCTGCACTTCCCAGCCATTGAAAGCTGCACATACCACTAGGCTGACCTAGCAGAGCTGATGCCAGTGCACTACTTCCAGTAAAAACGTACAATCTTCAGTGAAATTACCTAGCAGTTAAATGTAAAGGTGTGTAATCCCAAACTGAGCTACTTACTGAAAGCAGTCTGGATTGAGATATTAACTTACTTGGAATGAAACAACTGCGTCCACTGTGGATGTCCTAGGGCAGATTACTTTGCTTAAAAGATTGACCAAGGTTTTTTTCTTTGAATGCTTACTATGTATTTTTTTCTTTATAGTGTACTTAATAGTTCTTTTCTCTTCGTTGTAACAGAGACCATCTGGTTCAAATATTCCTACCAACTGTGGGGTTTATGGGTTTATCCACCTTTTTTCTTGTGGAATTTTTCAGCTATTCACTTGAATTAGATTTTACTAGTATTTATGCAAGAAGCTTAAATGAAGATATTCTCCAGTATGAAGTCAATGAATTGATTCCTAGGCATATAACCATTTGCAAACAACAGCTACATACAGTTCCCAGCACTTCTATAAAACAAAGGTGTTTACTTTTCTGCTGATTATTTTCTGCTTAACTGCATTCAAATGAATCCATTAAAAATGTGACTGCTTCACAGTAAGATGATCTTCAGCAAAAACAAACAACTGCTGTTTCCACTTCTCTTCATGGCCTTTAAAAACTACAGTCATCTGCATCCTGTATTTCAGGCAATTTATAGATAAGTCTGGTCTTGATTCGTTAATTTATTGTTTTAAATGTAGTTCTAACCCTCCTGCTTGGGAAAAAAAAATGTTTTCCTACTTTATTACTTATTTATTGTCCCCTAACCAACCTTTGGACCTTTCAGAGTCTGATCAAAACACCAACAGGTCATCTCAAACTTAAGCCAGTCCCCACTGACTTCAGCTGGTATGATATATCTACTCCGGCTGCATGGTCTCAAGTAAGTAAAACTCACTGTATTAAAGAGAGTGGTAGAACAAACCAAGGGAACTTCCATAAACTAACATACTGCTCCTGAACTGCACCATGGCTTTGATCCCTGCCTCTCCTGACAAATGAAAACTTTTTTTTTTGTTTGTTTACCTGCCCTACATAAGACCTGCACAACAAGTAGTTTGCAAGTAATTGCTAAATACTATAAGCATTACTTACATACATAGATGGCACAGGATTGGAGAGCTGGGAGAACGCGGATCGTGACAAGGAGAGCAGGCAGGTTACAAAAACTTAAATGGAAGATATTTTGTCAGGCAGATACGAGAGGCATCAAAGGAAAAACTTGTGGCTCAGTCATAACCGGTTCTCAAGGACTGCAGAAAGTTTTCTACGGTCTGGACTAAATGATGCAGTAGTGTGCAACTGTGTGATGCGTCCTGGCTGATTCTTCTTTATTTGTTCCCTTTCCTAATAGCCAGCAGAGTCATTCTCTGAAATGGTGTAAGCGTAAAGATTTTAAAGATCAAACTGTGATTCAACCCTGAAATTATACCTGTGGAAACTGCTTTCATGGGCTACTTTTTGTGATGACATTTATAATGCAATGTTGGTAACAATGAAATTTCATCATCTTATAAATATCAATTTACCATTAAGCAAGGAAGGAAAGAACATTAAAAAAAATTAACTGCAACCTTACCACCATTTCTGCTTTGTTTTAATTGAACTAGTCTTGTTCAGATAAGTCTGTCTATCTCTTACAAAAACAACGGTTTATAGTTTAAACTGTGAAATTGTGTGTGTGTGTGTGTGTGTTTTAATTATGGTGCCTGCTAACAATTTCATACTGCCACATTGCACATATGGCTTCCAAGCTAGCTTTATCTGAATCTTTGTGAATCTATTCTCCATGCTATTAAACTGAGCACATTCCACATCGTTCAAAAGTAATTACACTTTTGTCTAGAGTGTAGGAGACTGCTCTCCCCAAACAATGAAATTCTCATTATTAGAGCTGGCACAATAACGGCACTGGTGTTCACAACACTGTGCATTGTACCATCACAATAACTTATCCTAAGCTTGATGCACAAAGGTACACTGGAAATTAAAATTTCTCTAAAACCGCTGTGGGTTTTTTTTTTTTAAATAGGCATTCTTTAGCTCTGTATAATTAGAGTCCTATTTGACTTTTTAAAAAGCTATATGCATTCAGATTTCCATTCTCTTTGCAACTTCTGAATAGTAACTAAGTGCTCTAGCCCGGTGTTGTTCTGCTCCAATACTATTCACATGCTGACAACCCCAGACCAACAGGTGAAGTGCAGGCCAGAATGTACGTGATAAGAGAATTCAAATGCAGCTCTAAACTATCTTTTATTTTGGACAAGTGGCAAAAAAGCGTGAAACAATTTGTCAGTAAACTCTTTAACCAGTAGTACTGTTATTCTTAACATGACGAAAATTTCTTAGCATTATTCCCAAGCTTGGAGGAATAACTTCATTCGCCACAGAAATGCAACATTTTTTAGCGTGAAGCAAGAAAGCTACTTAACAGTGCACCCTAGTATTTCCTATCCATTTTAAGCACTGCTGAAAATTAATTCCAAATCCCACTGAAAGTGCAGGACGAATGTGGGCTAGCAGTGCAGCCACACAGTATGGAAAAACTGTGGCAAAATTACACCATACCAG